>NC_083895.1:29831899-30135774 GCF_032452875.1 Bos javanicus
TCTATGTGGTCACATGGAGTCAGACAAGACTGAAGTGACTTAGCAGCAGCAGCAGCTGACCTGGGTCCCTAGATTCTTTAACAGAAATTGATAAGAGGCCAGATAAGGAATTCAGGCGAGGCTTTATTGGGACTTAGACTAGCACAAAAGGGCAAGAACAGGTAACAAGTGCCCTGCTCGCTCTTGCATGGAGGGCAGGCTTGTTCCTTCAATGGGGTGAGAATAGGAGTGGATCACGCTGGGGCTGGAGGGTGGGTTCGGTGTTCTGCCCATTCCCTTGAAGGCGCTGTGTGCAGGGATCATGCGCAGTACCCTGCTTTTGCTCCTGGCACTTAAGTGGCAGTTGGTCTGTAGCTTTTTATCTTACTGTTCATCACTGCACTGACTGAGGCAGGCATGCTGTTGTTTTTAATTCCGTGTAGTTTCTCTGCATTCTGTTGCTCAAGGAGATGTTTGTCCAGCTGCAAGTGCAAGCACTCTGGGAAAGGGTCCCAGACTCCAGTCTATCTCGGGAGGAATTTCCTAAGGCACTGTTAGTATCACCTCTACGTTGTCTGAGACATATTTTAAAATTAGCTTTTGGTGGTGGACGGTTCCTTTGATCATGTCACTGCTTCGGGTCTGAACTTGATGGGTGACAATCTCACAAAAATTACATCAAATTACAGCAGTGCTTTTATAGGTGGGCAAGTGATCCTTGGGAGGTAATGGTGGGGCTACTAATCTTGTCTGGAAGAGGGTCAACAAAGGGACAGTTTGATGTGACTCTTGATGGCAGAGGGAAAGGTTATCCTATCTAGGCAGAAAAACAATGGGAATAAAAGGAGAACACAAATCAGCCTTCTGTATTCCCAAACTCTGCCTATTAAAATCCTCTCAGCCTACTCATAGGCGTCCTTGGTCAAAGCCTCCCTTGGGGCATCTGGTCTCTTCTGGGTGCCTTAGCTTGTGCTTCTTATCTGCACATTTGCCCTGCTGTGCCGAGGTGTGGCTCTCCCGTCTTCTTGAGCACCCATACCTCCTCTGCTTCCTCAGGCTCTCCTAGGAGCTAACGGGAGTTCAGCTGGAATTCCATGTACCTGTGCTCTTGATGCCGGGTCTAAGATGTTGTGGGTGGGATCCTTCCCTTTCCTTCTGTGCTTTGGTTTTCAGCTTCGGTGAACGCAGGCCATTGGCAGGTCTCTCCTTGAGGGAATGAATGCCTCACATAGGCTGTGAATGGGACTCTTCTTTCAGGCTGGAGAGACAAGGACTGGGGAAGAGAGTGATTTGGGGACCATGGGACAAATTTAAGAAAAAGCTCATATTTTGCTGATCCTTAGCCCTGAGACAACGAGAAAGACAAAGGCTACACTTGGGTACCAAGAATATGTACCCCAAGAAAGCACAGACTGGAAGATACTGGCAAACTCCTTTGAGAGAGAATCTAATCTGCTCCCAGAAAAGATCTTAGGACTAGACTTATTAAACTGCTCTGGAGAAAATGCTGGGGTTGGCACAGTCCACAGGTGCAGACCCACATCTCTGCTCTTCTCCTGCTGATAAACACTCCCTACCAACTTTCAGGATTCAAAGGAAGCACTGGGCTTTTGGTATTGGGGTTCTATTACATTGGCAGTGAGACCCTATCCTGCCAGGGAGCATTACCTGGAGGTTCTGGAGGTTGGAGGTACTCTGGAGAAGAGCTGAGGGAGAGATTTCTGGACATGGAGTAAAACCTCTAAGCCCATTAGGCTCAACCCTATCTGTCATTTTATAGTTGAGAAAACAGATGGGAAATCGCTTGCTTGCTTAAGGTCACACTGAATTAGTGGCAGAGCTAAATCCATAGAAAACACCGGTTGCTATGGACTTTTTCTTTTTTTTGGCCATGCTGCAAGGCTTGTGGGATTTTATTAATAGTTCCCTGACCATGGACTGAACTGGGGCCCTCAGCATGGGAATGTGGAGTCCTAACCCTTGGACCACCAGGGAATTCCCAGTTGCTATAGTGCTTAACACTGACATCTGCCGTACCAGATGATGTCTCATATCCCCCCACACCCCCCACCACCCCTATCTTAGTTCCTTATCGTGGGGCATGAGTGATTATGGACCACCTAACGTGGTCCAGGATGAAATGCTATCCAAACCATGTTGAAAAACGCCGCCACTAACCTTCAGATACCCTCACTTTTTGTTTATGCCTGATGTGTCCTCTCAACAGGAAGAACCAGATTCTGGTAGAAAGAAAATAGGTCTCTTGCTAGCAGGATCTCAAAGCCAGTGGAGAAGTGAAATGGAAAGGGCCCTGGAGGATCCTAAAATAAAGGACACAGGAGCCTTTGTGTGTGGGGGTTGTTTATTGCAAACTGTTATAATTAAAGTGGTATTTTACAAGTGTTTTTAAGACAGAGGACAGACAGGCTCTGAGCTGGGCCTCAGCTCCAGAGGCACACACCTGGGGGGGAAATGGCACTTGCAGGGAACACGAGCTCAACTGCTGTTCACTTCGTAAGCACAGTCGTGCTGGAGTCTTCTTAGGGAGCCTGAGAGGAAAAGAAGGGGGTGGGGACAGCCATGAAGCAGCTGCTTTAAATTCCTAATCTCGCTCCATCCCCACTGTGCACATGGCCTTTCGGAGCAGGCCTCAGAGCCACCCTGGGGACTGACACAAATCCATCCTTGGGCCCAGGCTTCCTGCCAACTCGGGGGGTCTTGGTCATCCTTGTTATTACTCATCACTGATTTCCTTTTTCTGTCAGAGGTTTCCCAAATTTGTAGCTTAAAAATACCAGCAGGAGGAGAAGCAAGGAATGTTCTTGTTAATATAAATCCAGAGCAAGACGGCTTGAGAACTGGGTGTTTCCCAGGGTTGGCAGGTATGTGGACAGTTGCCTGCATTCTTTATCCATAGGTGCTTGAACGCATAGTAGTGTTGAACATGCAAAGGGTCTGCACTTTTCGGACTTGCTCATGTTTTTGAGAACCTCTAGAGAGACTCACTGGATCAGAATCAGCCTAGCAGAATGTGGGGACAGGGGAGACTTGAATCCTAAGATCATTCCCAGGAGAACGGGAGCACTACTTCCAGAAGTAGCAGCAGGGAGGCTGTGCCAAGGCTCTGCCCAAGGAGCCTGGTGTGGAGAGGGGCTCCTTGTGCAGCTTTGGGTTACTGTTTGGGCAAAGCGAAGTCCCAGGCAGTCTCCTGTGCACATTTCCACATGGCCTGCATGAGGCGGGTGAAGCCCATGTCTTTGGGCTTCTCCAAGCCTCTCATCAGCCGTTGCTTCATGATAGAAACAAATTCCTTATTGCTCAGCTCTCCATTGCCTAAAAGAAGAGGCAAACACAACAGAGATAAGTGAAGGCCTTGAAACAAAGATGAGAAAATTCCACTGTCACATCGTGTCGGTTCCAAAGCCTAGCACTCTCTCACGGCCAAATTCAATTCTCTTGGCTAAAAGTGAATTGATTTGTGCCTTCCCTGATGTTTTCAACTGCAACTCAGTGACAATTCAGTGTAGTGTGACAGAAGTTGAATGAGACTATATTATATGTCAGGTCCTGTGCTATGCTAGATGTTGAGAATAAAGAGATAAAAATGACTTTGTCCCTTGAAATACCATCAGATCGTGGGAGAGACAAGTAAATTATTTAAGTATTATGGTAGACGTCATAATGGGGTAAACAGAGGATGCTACGGGGCACAGAGGAGGAATGTCTAGCTCAGGATGGGGAGGGTACAATTACAGATCAGTAAAGACTTCCTGGAGGTGACTCTTAAGTTGACTCCCAAAGGATGAGCAGGAATTGGCCACACACAGGGGAGTGAGACGGGGGAGGCATTTCAGTGGTGGTTATAGCACAAGCAAAGGCACGGGCAGGAAGCAGTCCGGCTGCTGGAGAACCACACTGAGTGAGCTGTTGCTGGACACAGAGGTGCAGGCAGGGCCAGGAAACCAACGAGGCAGGCAGGGACACAGGTCCCTAAGGAGCCTGCATCCTCCTTAAAGGGTCTGTACTTTATCTTCAGGGCAGGAAAGGAGGACTGCAAGAAGGGAGGAAGATGCAGTTAGATTTTCATTTTGGATGGATTTCTGGCTGGCTGATGATGGCGATGGCCTGGAGAGTGGCACAGCTGGAGTATGGGAGCCAGTTCAGAAGCTGCTGTGACAGTCTCGGCTGGTACACTGGAGCTATCTGCAAGGCTCCATCAGAAACAGTGTCTACACCAAGGGCAGTAAGCTCGGTTTTCCTGCCGGACTCCAGAGGGCCCCACTTACCATCACAGTCAAAGAGCGCAAACACTACATCACACACGTGATCTGAGAGTTCCACTTTAGCCACTGTCCTGGCTACCTGCTGCATGGTCACTGAAAGAAGAAAGACATTGAGTTAGCCCAGCAGAGGGACTTTCGTTTTGCTTTCTCTGAATGGAAGGATAAAAATATTCCATCATAGTAAAAAATTTTCAGATGTATTTGTGATAATTCAGTTTTTAATCCATAACCACCCTTCCTTTTCACTTCAGGTTCCTTTTTTTTCTATTGCTGCCACACTTTAGGAGGTATATATAATTAAGTAAGAATGCCTGATAATAATTCATAGGGAAAGTAGATAAGAGGTTACCAACAGCTGGGAAGTTAGTGGTTAATAGGTATAGATTTACCATTTGGGGTGATGGAGAATTTTTGGAATAGTATTGATGGTTGTACAACATTGTGAATGTAATGAATGCCACTGACATACTTTAAAAATGACTTAAATGGCAGCTTTTGTTATATATATTTTACCATAATAAAATTTTTAAAAGTTAAAATCCACATAGTATTTAAGGATGGAATTCTAAGTCTCAAGCATATAGTGGTGGCTTTTCTAATAACTTATTACCAGAAGAGTGCCTTGCCAAAAAGTAAAGAATATCTGATATTATTATAGTCTCCATCTTGGCATTTCCCTCTCACTGGAAAGAACACAGTAACAAAAAGTTAAGGAAATAGTGAGGCAGCCAAAGGACCGGGAGGTGAGAAACAGGGAGGCTAGTCTGACTGCACTGAGGCTTCACCACCAGTTATTGATGAACAGCGGAAATGCACAGCTGAGCTCCTGCCCCTCCTCCTGACAGGTCTGCCATCACCCACTTTGTTTCTCCCAACTGTGCCCCTTGAGAGAAGCAGTGGTCCCCACCTCGCTAGATCAGAATAGTTTTTTCTTTTTCTTTTTCCAGACTTCATCAGAAAATCTCTTCTCTCCTGCCATTTTCTCTTTCTTTGACATTTACTGTTAAACACTAGCAATCATGTGAAAATTGGTTCTCATGAAAAACAAGCCAGGAAGGAAATTAGGCGATTTCCCCTGCCTTCTCTGCCATTTATCCTCAAGCTTGATCTAGCTACATCTAGAAATTATGTTATTGCTTATAGACACACTCTTAAGTGAGGTAAAACTAAGAGGAGAGAAAAAGATGAATTTCTATTCATGAATCAACTAGCAACGAAGTGTTTGTATCTATAAACCTCAGATTTGTGTGTGCTCAGTCGCTAAGTCCTGTCTGATTCTTTGTGACCCCAGGGATTGCAGCCTGCCAGACTCCTCTGTCCACTGCTGCTTCCAGAAGCAATGTAAACTTTTCAAAGTCAGCGTGTTTTCTCTGCTTATTTCATTCCTATAATTTCAGTTCTTTCTTGTCATTTTTTTTCTGCATTTGATCTCTCATTTCACCTCTGTGCCTCCATGCATTCTCCACCGTGCTCTCAAGGTCAGCTGATACAAACGCCAGAACAAGGCAGAGGAGCAAGGTGACGCAGGAGGAAAACTGTGCTTGCAGTCATAAGACCTGAGCTCTAGTCTTGGCTCCACCAACTTGCTCGTGTGACCCTGATGGAGTTATGTGATCTCTTTGGATACAATTTCTCATATCCAAAAGAGGAGATGCCACAAGATAACTGCTAAGGTGGCTTAGTAGTGCAAAGAGTGGTTCACTGGCGTTTTCCAGAATCTGAGGGCGAGAGACAGGAGTGGAGGGACACAGAAATAGCTGAGGATCTTGTGTGGTGAAGGACAGAAGAAAGGCATAAAGGCCACAAGCTGGGCTGTGCCTCAGTGTCCACAGTCTCTGGCTGGAGGGGACTGGGCTGCTCACAGGGCGTGAAGGGCTTTAGGTTCTTTAGGAAGTGCTCACACTGCACTTCCTCCCAGGACATGAGTTAGCATGAAAGAGGAATCATCATCCCTCGGAACTACAAGACTTAAGCAGACTATCTACTGTGTGGATGTTCATGAGATGTAGTCAAGTGCTGCCAGGGGAGACGGGGCCTCTATCAGACTGTGGAAGTTTTAGGGTTTAGAAACTTCTCCTGGTAGATCTGGACACTTTATTTTCTCAGCTGGCTCAGGCAGAACCAATTCCTGCTAACTAAATGGCCTGGGGAAGGAAGAGAAAGCAGAAGGCCAATTTGCAAGGAAAACAGTAACTGTTAAGAGAACTAAAGGGATAACAGCTGGTCATTATACTTCTCAGTAGGAAAATCTACTAAGGAAACAATTCACCTCAGAAGATTGCTCAGTGAAAAGAGAATAAGATCAGAAGACCCTGGGTGCTCTCAAATTGTGGTCATTTACCAGACTACCCTATGCAGCCACAGAAATGTGTCCTGAAAAGCGGTTCAAAACCTGCTCTATATTAGATAAATACGGACACTTTATGTTAACCATTCCTTTCTCTGCCAATGTTTGTTAACCATGCCCTTTTCACATCAATACCACACCTGTTTTAACTGATAACTACACCTCTTTTTCTCTCAGTTCTCGCAGGGCAGAGTGCCCATCATCAATTCTTCTTGATGCTCCCAGTGCCCATCCTATTCCCTATGAAGATGGACCTTCTCCTCTAAATAAACCATTAAATAAATAATATTCAATGTCAGTGAGAGCTCTTGGCTTTTTCAGGTGAAAAGGTCACTGAAGTGGTATTAAGTGGTTGCAGAACAGGGACTTCTCGAATCCACAGGTGAGAATGCCTCATTACAAAGGCCATCTCTCAACAGAACAGTTACAGAGTATGTTTCATCTCACGTGGAGAGGGCTCGAATGCCCTCTGTACTACAGGAGGAAAACAGGGCTGCTGAGGTATTCAAACCACTGGGATGTTACCAGCCAGCAAAGGGCCTGGCTGGGGTGCCCTTTCACTGTCTGAGATCCTCAGACAGGGCCCCAGGGTGTGAATCAGAGCAGTGGAACATTAAACTAGCTGGTGAGCTCCAGCCAAGAGTACTGGGGACAAGTAGGGTGACAGATTACAAGCCAAGTGCTTGACAGCTGGTCCCGAGAGCTGGCTCATTCAGATTTGCTTCCACATCTCTGAACCACAAAGTCATAATTAAATCACAGCAAGAACAATCCCCCACCACTTCTGCCCCAGATCTCAGCTTCTCCATGCAGACCAGTTGTTGGTACTGGAATGTGGGCCTCACCTATTTAATGATGCTAACTGATGGATGACTGGGATTCTAATCTGAAAGATATCCCTATGGAGCATGAAATCCCCCTGGAGAAGGCCTAGGTTTCCAAGGCCTATCTATTCCTTTGATATAAATCTGCTCCAGTTGCCTGAACAATATATGGGCATGAGACTGGGTGATTTCTACTAGATTGGGATGGGGAGGAATTTGCAGAAGCAGGCTCACTGGCACTCAAAAATGTGTTAACCATCTGGCTCTTTGAAAAGTCTAAGCAGAATCTGAGATGCGCCAGGTCCCCAGATTACTCTCTGGCATAGTCCATGACTGGACAATTCAGCAGCACAAAGAAATACATACTGAGTTTGTGTGACTATAATGTCAGAAGCTATATTACACAAAACTATCTATTCACAACAGTACTCAAACAGAGGAAAGGAGAGTTCTGGAGGGATAAGAGCCCAAATATCCATTTGGAATCAGAGAATCTTAGAACTGGAAGAGACCTCAGAAGAAAGATAAAATGCAAAGAATTTGAATAACTTGCTCAACGTTATTCAAAGGGCCACAAAGCTAGCTGGTAGCAGGGCTGTGCCTAGAATCTAGGTCTCCTGACTTTCAGCCCATGCTTTTTCCTATACACACTGGGCTCACTCCATCCCTTATGTGGACAGTGGATCCCCCCATGAATCTGTCACTCTATTTTTTTTGTGGGGGGAGGGCATGCCATGCAACTTACGGGATCTTAGTTCCCTGACTAGCAACTGAATCTGTGTTCTTGGCAGTGAAAGTGTGGAGTCTCAACCACAGGACCACCAGGAAATTCCCAGGAATCTCTCATTATAAGTTAAGAGAAAGAACTCAGGTGGAAGAAAAGCCAAAATATGAATTACTCCTCGCTAGTGGGCAGGGATGAATAACTGAATAATAACTAGGGGTTGTGAGGAGCCAGCACTGTAGTCTGACCACAGATCTGATGTCCTGTATGATGGAAGACATCAGTATTCCCTTGGAACATATACTGACAATGTTAGGGACAACTTGAAAGGTTTACTAAAATGCAACCCAATGAAAAGCATATGAAATAAAGGTGGCCCTGGGAGTTCTGCCTGTGATGCATAAATTGAGCTGTGCACAGCGTGACCCAATTAGGAGCTGCCTGTCTCTTCCTAATGCAAAGGCGTTTGGAAAGGTGATACGCCAAGTTGGGTTGACAGTCTCTAGCTGTGTGGCCATGTGATGGTTCCTGTCTTCCTGGACCGTAGTGGAGAAAATCAAAAGCTGGCTTGTGACAGCCAAGGTTAAGTGAGGGAGACATTTCTGCTTCAGCTCTGAAAAGGCTTATGATGTAGAGGTCTTAGTTTCTTAAGTCCATCCCTGGATGGCTTCGAGGAAGGTGAGGACAGGGGGAAGGATTTTCCTTTAAAGAGCACTTGTCCTTTCTTTTGCATCTTCTTCCAGGGTACTTTGGCTAATACAACACACACATTTCAACCTGACTGAAGGAGGGGGGCGGTGGGAAGGAAAGGACAACATTTAGGATAACAAGCAATTTCAGGAGCCAAGAGTAACGCAGTACACTAATAATGAAAACTGTAACACTCTGTGTTATGCACAGTGCTTCCGAGCCACAGGCAGGTTGACCAGCTCTGTGTGCTCAGGCTGTCCACCTGTCAGAGGTGATGCTGGTGATCCTGGCTCTTAAATACTGGTATATGCCAGAAAAAAAACTGTGGCCAGGTTTTCTGAACCTCAGAGCATCCTTCCAGATGACTGTTTCAACAGGCTTACATGCTTAACCTAGTAAAACTGGTTGACAGGAAGGTTTATTGCCATTGTCCAGTACTGTATCTGGTGTCATTAAAAATGCTCATCACATTTGTCCACAAAAGGCAAGCATTTCTACCAGCTCCATTAGGCAGTGATTTCAGGTGCCACATTCAGAAGGCAATCACAGTTCAGTGGGGGAAACCATACATATCATTAAGATTGTGAAACATATAGGAGAATTATCAGACATATTAACAGACACACATGGGTTACAGTGGAATAGTTTGTATTTGGTTAGAGGTACATTTTGGATCCTCATTCCAAAGGATTAAAGAGACAGACTGCTCCAGATATGGCATGTAAAGTAGTAAGTAGTAGGTGGTGGAGGAATCAGTTTGAGTAAGGGCTGGAAGCAGGAAAGGAGGCTAATGCCCGACTAGACAGCTTGAACAGAGGTGCAGGTGGGGATGAGAGCATTAGGATAGATTTGCCATCAGGACAGACTGGCAAGGGGCCAGTCAAGTCTCCTTGCAGGGAAACCTTTATAACACAGCCAGATCTTACCTCGAGACCAATTTACCATGTTACCAAAATTTACCATATTTGCTTTTCCTTCTTTGACTCTTTTAAATTTTCATTATTTTTTATTTTAAAAAGTTATTTTTCATTATATAATACATTTAGTTGTTTGAAATTCAAATGGTACAAAAGGGTTGAAGTCTCCCTCTCAATGTCCCTTCCCCCTCCAGATGTTGTCCGGAAGCAATGAACATCTCCAGTTTCCCTAGAAATATTTTATAGATAGAAAATCAAATATTTATTCTTCACTTCTTCCCACAAAATGATTTAAATATATGGTTTTCCTTGACTCATTTAACAACATATCTAAGAAATAATTCCATTCCAATAGATAAACAATTCCTTTTTGACAGGTGCACAGCATTCCACCAAGATCATGTGTCATTATTTAGATAACCACTTCTTTATATTATTCTAACCTCAATCTTGGAAGTGGCTTTTATGCTTGCTTTGCAAAATTACTTCCTTGGTGGGCTACAGTTGTCAGCCTCAAGAGAGTCTGAATCTCTGATAACTAAAGTTGAAAGCAACTGAGATATTTAAGTTCAGCTTGCTGAAATGATACAAAAGGCTAAATACACTTCATCTTAACAAGTGTCTTATCAAAACTGCAGAGGTCTCTAAGGGCAGTAGCCCCTGAAGCCCCTGCAAAGCAGCGCTTGCATTAAATACTAACCTCTATACTTCCCCAGTTGGTGTAATTTCTTTCTGATCCTTTTCATAGCAGGATATAATGCTGCTGATGTTCTTGTCTCTTTAAGTGGGTGTTTTGGTGGTTTATCTTACCCTCTTTCCTCTCTCCTTCAATGGTAATCATGAGTCCCTAAAGCAGCTCTCCTTCTCCTTGGGGCACTTATAAATAATTTCACTAAATCACAACATATTCAAAGCAACAGAGGTAAGCCAGAATCAATCTTTAGAACTGCTAAGTGACTTTAAATTTTGGGGAAAATAAATTAGTTCTCTGCAGAGAGAGAAAGTGCCTCATAAAGCAAACATTTCTTTCAGAATTTGAGCTTCTGTGCCTACAGTATGAATACTTTTGTTTTAAAAATTGATGCCTTTGTCTTAAATGAATGGAATCCTGGCAAGCACTCTCCTTCACACATAAACGTTCTTACAAAATGAAATAATGAACTGAAGCACAGGAGCCTGCCTCCCACAAACTTTAAAAGAATTTATAAGGACTTTCCTAGAGGTCCAGTGGTTAAGATTGTGCGTCCACTGCAGGGGGTACAGGTTCAATCCTTGGTCAGGGAACTAAGATCCTGAATGCTTGGCAGCATGGCCAATAAATAAATAAATTAAAAAAATACAAGAATTTACAAAATAGGAGCTTTTTCCCCATAACCTCTTCTCCACACATCTTTATGACATTCCCATTTCCTGTCTTCATGCTACGGCTGTCTGGGGATGCTCTCCCGTACATTCTTGCTGTAAACTTTCCCCCATTTTCGTCTTCTCATAAAAGCACTGAGTCACCTATAGAATTCTCTAGACCCTTCTAGTGGCAGTGAGTGCTATGCACTTGACAGAACAGTGGTATGGAAGTGAATGAACTGGAATCTCTGGTCTCAGTTTTGTATCACACTAGCTGTGATTTGAGCAAGCCATTTTCCTTCAAGTGTAATTAAAGAAGTTAAAAACAAGGAAGT
This sequence comes from Bos javanicus, assembly GCF_032452875.1. Taxonomy (NCBI): domain Eukaryota; kingdom Metazoa; phylum Chordata; class Mammalia; order Artiodactyla; family Bovidae; genus Bos; species Bos javanicus. The sequence goes on from NC_083895.1 coordinate 29,843,343, forward strand.
GAGGGTTTAAGTAAAATGATTTCTAAGCTCCCTTTAAGCCCTAAAATTTTATGACTGACATGTTAACATCCTTTTAGATAACATGGCTTAGATGAATTAAAATGTGCATATCTTCAGAAGTCCTCAAAAGAATTTAACTGGTAATTTCTGGAATTACAGCTGGTATGGTGGGTAGAATTTTGAGATGGTCCTCAAGATCCCCACACCCTGTAAAATCTCCTCTCCTTGAAAGTGGGCAAGACCTGTGAATAGGACGTGATACCACTCTTGTGATTAGGTTACTTTATATGGATAAGGTAATGGGATAGTCATTCTCATGATTACAATTATGTAAGAACCCATCTCGCACTGAGGAAAAAGATTCTCCTGCTGGCTTTGAAGAAGTGAGCTGCCATACTGTAAGAGGACCACATGGCAAGGAACTGCAGTGGCCTGCTGAGAGCGACAGCCAGTATGAAAAAGGAACCTCAGTCCTACACCCAAAAGGAGCTGAGTTCTGCCAAGAACCCAAATAAGCTTAGAAGAGGACTGTCTGTGAACTCCAGATGAGAAAGCAGTCCTACTGATGCCTTGATTTCCGTCTTGTTAAAGACTTTGAGCAGAGAACCCAGTTACACTGTGCCTGACTCTCTGACTTATGAAAACTAGTATGATAAACAGGTGGTATTTTAAGCTGCAAATTTGTTGTAATTTGTTATAAGCAAGAAAGTAGGGAAGGTATTTATGGTTGGGAATGTCCTTTAGAGATTCCTCAAATAATACTTTATATACAGCTATGCTCATTCTAGGTACATTTTATGGAACTGTCACTTTTCTGCAAGTACTATACCAAGCTTTATAAATCAGCTCTTATCAAGGCACTAGCCAAGATCTAATTAAGTTTTAGATTTCTTAACAAGAAAATAAATTAAAACTGCCACCATTCTTTTGGGAATTCAACAGCCTTGCTCTGATTTCAAATGTATTTGATAATTATAAGTCAGTTCATTTTCACAGATTTGGATACAGCTTTAGGCTACAACATGTTCCTTAAAACATTTCTACATTCAGTTAAAAGCTGATTTAGTTACAGAGTTTCAAATCTGGAAGAATGCTTGGCGATATTTAGTATAACATCTAACCTGAGGTCAGAGAAATTGTGATTTGCCCATGTGTCAAGGAAAGTAATGACAAGGGAAGGTGTCATACTCCTCTTGTCCTCCCCCTCACCCTAGGCTTTTATTAGAGAATTATACCATCCTTTTCAGGATCTGATCAGGTTAAAAATTAATTCACTCATTTATTCAACATTAATTAAATACCTACTATATATAAATAATTATTCTAGGCTCAGAGCAGGACACAAAGATGTGGAAAACATGGTTCTTGTCCTCAAGAATTTACAGTCTAGTAGACAATTACCCTTTGATTGCTACAGATACTAGAGATATTGATAGGGCATAGATAGTCCTAGGAACAGGGCTTCCCTGGTGGCTCAGATGGTAAAGAATCTGCCTGCAATGCAGGAGACCTGGGTTTGATCCCTAGGTCCTGAAGATGCCCTGGAGAAGGGAATGGCTTACCCACTCTAGTATTGTTGCCTGGAGAATTCCATGGACAGAGGAGCCTGGTGGGTTACAGTCCATGGGGTCACAAAGAGTCAGATATGACTGAGTGACTCACACACACACACACACACACACACACAGTCCTAGGAACAGATAAGTTAAATAATGAAAATTGGAGATACTAAGGGAACATTTCATGCAAAGATGGGCACAATAAAGGACAGAAACAGCAAAGACCTAAGAGAAGAAGAAGAGATTTAAAAAAGGTGGCAAGAATATACAAAAGGTATATTCTTCTGTGTATTCTTGACTATACAAAAAAGGTCTTAATGACCCAGATAACCGTGATATAGTCACTCACCTAGAGACAGAAATCCTGGGGTGTGAAGTTAAGTGGGCCTGAGGAAGCATTGCTATGAACAAACCTAGTGGAGGTGATAGAATTCTAGATGAGCTATTTAAAATCCTAAAAGATGATGCTGTTAAAGTGCTGCACTCAGTATGCCTGCAAATTTGCAAAACTCAGCAGTGGACCCAGGACTGGAAATGTCAGTTTTCATTCTAATCCCAAAGAAAGGCAATGCCAAAGAATGTTTAAACTGTTGTACAATTATGCTCATTTCACATGTTAGCAAGGTAATGTTCAAAATCCTACAAGTTAGGTTTTAGTAGTACATTAACCAAGAACTTCCAGATGTACAAGCTGGATTTAGAAAAGGCAGAGGAACCAGAGATCAAATTGCCAACATCCGTTGAATCATAGAAAAAGCAAAGGAATTTCAGAAAAACATCTACTTCTGCTTCACTGACTACGCGAAAGCCTTTGACTGTGTAGATTACAACAAACTGTGGAAAATTCTTAAAGACATGGGAATACTAAACCATCTTACCTGTCTCCTGAGAAACCTGTATGCAGGTCAAGAAGCAACAGGTAGAACCGGACATGAAACAGCAGACTGGTTCCAAATTGGGGAAGGAGTATGTCAAGGCTGTATACTTCACTCTGCTTATTTAAGTTCACAGAGCACATCATGCAAAATGCCAGGCTGGATGAATCACAAGCTTGAATCAAGATTGCCAAGAGAAATATCAACAATCTCAGATAGGCAGATGATACTATTCTAATGGCAGAGAGTGAAGAGGAACAAAGAGCCTCTTGATGAGGGTGAAACAGAACAGTGAAAAAGCTAGCTTAAAATTCAACATTCAAAAAACTAAGATCATGGCATCTGGTCCCATCAGTTCATGGCAAAGAGATGGGGAAAAAGTGAAAACAATGACAGATTTTATTTTCTTGGGCTCCAAAGTTACTGAGAATGGTGACCACAGCCATGAAATTAAAAGACACTTGCTCCTTGAAAGAAAAGCTGTGACAAACCTAGACATCAAATTAAAAAGCAAAGACATCACTTTGCCGACAAAGGTGTGTATATTCAAAGCTATGGTTTTTCCAGTAGTCATGCATGGATGTGAGAGCTGGACCATAAAGAAGGCTGAGTGCTGAGAATTACTGCTGGAGGAGACTCTTGAGAGTCCCTTGGACAGCAAGGAGATCAAACCATTCAATCCTAAAGGCAGTCAGTCCTGAATACTCATTGGAAGGATGGATGCTGAAGCTGAAGTTCTAATACTTTGGCCACCTGATGTGAAGAGGTGACTCCCTGGAAAAAACTTCAATGCTGGGAAAGATTGAAGGCAGGAGAAGAAGGGGACAACAGAGGATGAGATGATTGGATGGCATCACTGACTCGATGGACCTAAGTTTGAGCAAACTCTGGGAGATAGTGAAGGACAGGGAAAACTGGCGTGCTGAAGTCAATGGGGCTGCAAAGAGATGCGTACGACAGTGAATGAACAGTGAAAATCAATGCCTTCTGAAAGCAATAATCCCAGGATATTTTAGATGAATGATGAATTTTAGGAGAAACTAAAAGCTCCAATCTTCCTCATTAAAAACAAAGCAACTTACAACTTCTTTATTCCTTTTTTCTGATTTTTATTTGGCTGCACTGGGTCTTGGTTGCAGTATGTGGGATCTAATTCCCTGACCACGGATTGAACCTGGGCCCCCTGCATTGGGAGTGTAGAGTCTTAGCCACTGGACCACCAGAGAAATCACAACAACTTCTAAATTAATACAAATCTCAAAAAGTGGCTGAAAAAAGCAGTAGATACTACTTTCTAAGAGAACAAACAGTAAGCCATATCAGGGTCTAGGGTGATATTTTAAAAAATAACTTTTTGCCAAATTGCCATATCCGGAGAGGATGTTTCTAATCTATTAGCTCCTTACTTAACTGAAGATAAATAGACAGAGGAAAGTCAGTACTTTGGGGTTGAAAACAGAACAGGTGGCTGTCTATAGTCATAATTTCAATCTAGTATAATAATAAAGGATTAAGTTCAGTTCAGTTCAGTTGCTCAGTAGTGTCCAACTCTTTGCGACCCCGTGGACTGCAGCATGCAGGCTTTCCCGTCCATCACCAACTCCTGGAGCTTGCTCAAACTCTCGTCCATCAAGTCGGTGATACTATCCAACCATCTCATCATCTGTCTTCCCCTTCTCCTCCTGCCTTCAATCTTTCCAAGCATCAGGGTCTTTTCCAACGAGTCAGTTCTCTGCATCAGGTAGCCAAAGTATTGGGGCTTCAGCTTCAGCATCAGTCCTTCCAATGAATATTCAGGACTGATTTCCTTTAGGATAGACTGGTTGGATCTCCTTGCAGTCCAATGGACTCTCAAGAGTCTTCACCAACACCACAGTTCAAAAACATCAATTCTTTGTCACTCAGCTTTCTTTATAGATGAGAGCATTTGTGCAGTAATTTGAACATTCTCTGGCATTGCCTTTCTTTGGGATTATAATGAAAACTGACCTTTTCCAGTCCTGTGGCCACTGCTGAGTTTTCCAAATTTGCTGGCATATTGAGTGCAGCATTTTAACAGCATCATCTTTTAGAATTTGAAATAGCTCAGCTGGAATTCCATCACCTCCACTAGCTTTGTTTATAGTGATGCTTCCTTCCTAAGGTCCACTTGACTTTGCATTCTAAGATGTCTGGCTCTAGGCGAGTGATCACACCATCATGATTATCTGGGTCACGAAGATCTTTTTTGTATAGTTCTTCTGTGTATCCTTGCCACCTCTTAATATCTTCAGCTTCTGTTAGGTCCATACTGTTTCTGTCCTTTATTGTGCTCATTTTTGCATGAAATGTTCCCTTGGTATCTCTAATTTTCTTGAAGAGATCTTCAGTCTTTCCCATAATATTGTTTTCCTCTACTTCTTTGCATTGATCGCTGAGGAAGGCTTTCTTATCTCTCTGTGCTATTCTTTGGAACTCTGCATTCAAATGGTTTATCTTTCCTTTTCTCCTTTGCCTTTTGCTTCTCTTCTTTTCTCATCTATTTGTAAGGTCTCCTCAGACAACCATTTTGCCTTTTTGCATTTCTTTTTCTTGGGGATGGTCTTCTTCACTGCCTCCTGTACAATGTCACGAACCTCCGTCCATAGTTCTTCAGGCACTCTATCAGATCTAATCCCTTGAATTTATTTCTCACTCCCACTGTATAATTGTAAGGCATTTGATTTAGGTCATATCTGAATGGTCTAGTGGTTTTCCCTACTTTCTTCAATATAGGATTATCTCATTTGATTCTCTCAGTGGCTTGAAGCAAGGAGTCTATATCACCACTCTACAGATCAGGAAACTGAAGTCTGAAAGCTTCAGTGATTCGTTCAAAGACACAAAACTAGTGAGTTACAGTGACTCAAAATCAAGTTTGAGTTTAAAACCAGAATTTATGCTTACAAACTTCTTGAGTATATTTAACTTTCAATAAGTGCTAGATGTTGGAAGTGTCTCTGAAAGTATAATAAAACACTGCCACACCTACAAGTAGAGGTGATAAGGAACACCTGGATCGTTAGAAGTTCAGGAGTCCACATCTGTATATCCTACAATCTGATGTTCAGAAATGACAGCTTAGTATAGACATATATATTTTCTGTTCTGTGGGATCCTTCAAAGGGGTACCAACTTTCCTTGCTAGATGACCATATTTAAGTCATTGCAGGCTTTTGTGTATTGGTTTTTTCACCGAAGAGAAATATGGTCAGAAAAGTGAACAATGTAGATGTGTCTACTAAGACGTTCCTTTGTGGGCATAAGAAGCTAGATTAGACAATTCCAAGAATCTGTGTCACTGTAGAGTATGCACTACAGATGTCAGAGTGTGTCTGAGCTGGAAAACATGGTTCTGAACAGAAGAGACAACTGTAGGGGGAAAAATGTCCTATTCCATATCTAACAGAAGGGCACTGACTCCAAAACATCAGAGTTTATCAAAAGGACTCTATTCCCAGCCAAGAATGGTCAACTCTTAACCAAAGGGAACTGGGAGGAAACAAGCTAGTGCCTGTCCTCCCTACGCTACTGAGAACCAGTCAGAATGGTGAACCTGCCTTGTCTCCTCCTAGATTACATTCAGCAAAGATTTTCAAATCCCAGAAGCGTTTTGGGGTATAAAGAGACAACATGATGGTATGGAAAGAATACAGGCTTTGGGATCAGAGAGCCCTGAGGTTGAATTCTGGCTCTACTTATTAGCTGAGTAGCCAAGGGTAAGGTGCTTCATTTTGTATTTCCTTTTCCATAAAACAGAGGATAATCCTACCTTTCAGTAAAAATACTTGGGGTTGCAGAGGGCACCTTGTAGGAGTTATGCCACAGGTTTTACTATTTGTTTTCCTGACTTGTCAGGTAATTAGGTAAAGTGTACATATAGAATGACTATACAGAATTGAGGGCAACTATGTCATAAATTATGGTTTTCAATTTAAGGGGCCGGTGCTGGAGCATGAGTACTAAAGGTCATGGACTGTATCTGTGCCACTGTTTCCTGTATTGTAGTTCAAAGTACACAGGAAGCACAACTGGACCTACAAGGTCCCAAATCTCTAATATTCTAAGATGTTTCATAAGGGGCTTTTCACCACCTGGAAACCTTTTATTGTCTTGGCAGAAATAAGAACACTCTAAGTCATACAGGCCATAGCTCATTCTAGAGCTCCAATTCAAATAATTTCTAACTGTTCCATCATAGGATGCCATGGGGAAGGAGTCATGTTCAATTTTCCATTACCTTCTTCAGCAGACTAGGTAAATCATTCAGACAGCCCTTGAGAGGTTATACATCTAATTTTATGCCCAATATGTGTATGAATAAGCAATAGAACCAAATCCTCTTTAGTGCGAAACAAGAGATGACCCATAGTAGAAACACACTATTAGTTCATGTAGAAAGGTTGCTTCTCCAGATGGTCAGATTCACCAAAGACATCTCATTCTTGCCTGACAGTTGTCTTTTTCACATGGGCCATGAGGAACTAAAGAAGTAGCCTCAACAAAATTTGCCATTTTCACTCTAGAGGGATTAGATCACATTGGAATGTAAATCTGCAATTGCCACCTGCCTAGGTTCTCCAACTGTTCTGAGGAACATTAGCTCTGTAAGTTGTTAAAAAACATTTTAGGGCAAGTCAAGTTTGGAAATTTTATCACTCTCTTGGAGATTAATAATGCACATTAGCATATTAAAAAGTTGGCAGGAGTAGTGCTGCAGGAAGGATTTCTGTATAATTTGGCATTTTCCAAACTTATTTGACCCATGGAACACTTTTTGGGGGTTTTGTTTTAAACCCACAGAACCATTAACATATTGCAGTATATAATGTTCTTCACAATGCTGTTTGGGAAATTCTGTGCTAAATTATGTCTAAAGACAGGTTTCCAGGCTCTAAAATAGCCAAAGAAGAGATAATGCCAGGGCCTCTAAAAGGTGCCAATTTCTGAAGGTCCTAACCTTTTAGGAAAAAATGAAGACAGCTGAGATTGAGAATAGCAGGCAGACAAAGGTACTCATATGTCCACCCAAAGGTACTCTTCCCCCACCTCCCATGGAGGTCAGAGGCTCTAATTAGCACCTATCACAACTTGAACAACTTGTATCCTCTTCTTTCTCCCCTGATGGATTGTGAGCTTCTTGAGAGCAGAAGCCTGTGCCCAGCACAGTGCCTATGCTGCCAGCTCAATGAATGCATGAGCCAGGCTAAATCTGCTTATATCATCAACCTCATAATGCAAGCAGCAGGCATTTACTCAACATCCAGTGCATGATAGGCATAAGGTTAAGTGTTATATGTAGATTTATCCTCAGAACAATCCTGTGAGGTGGATATAGTTATCCTGATTTTAAAAACACAGAAACTAAATTCAGAAATTGCCCAAAGCTACTCAGCTAGTCAGGCTTCCCAGGTGGCTCAGTGGTAAAGAATCCACTTGCCAATGCAGGAGATGCAGGAAATGTGGGTTCGATCCCTGTTTGGGAAGATCCTCTGGAGGAGGAAATGGCAACCCACTGCAGTATTCTTGCCTGGAAAATCTCATGGACAGAGGAGCCTGGAAGGTTACAGTCCATGGGGTCACAAAAAGTTGTAAGTAACTGAGCACGCACATACACATTCACTAAACTAGTCAAAGATGGAGCCAAGATTCAAATCCAGGCTCGTGTGGTTAACCATTGTATTTTTCCTCCTCTCTTCTAAGATTTATCTCAGCAGTGAAATATCATGATTCTGTGGAAGCAGAATTGGTACAGAACTCAAATCCATGGAAAAATCACCAGTCTGACTATCAGGCTAAGGAAGGTTTAAAAGGGGAGAGTGCAAGGAGAGCCTGTAAAAGACAGGCACATCTGGCAGAGAGAAGGAACTTGGAATGGTTGCCAAGCACATGCTAGTCTTTTCTTGTGCAATCTGTGTCAAGTCTAAAACACAGGGCTTACAGAAGACAGTGAATTCATGACATGAGTTTGTTCTCTGGGTCTACTGTCAAAGGTGAGGGGTTACTGGCTTGAGATCCTATGTCTTGTTCACATCTATCAAGATATTCACTCATTCACCTATTAATTGATCAACTATTTACAGAATGTCTACTGTATCTTAGCTATTGTCCTAGGCACAGGAAATATATTCAGGAACAAGACAGATAAACATTCTAGCAAATAGGGACAGATAATAAACACACACATAAATATACAAGAAAATACCAGGTAGTGATAAATGCTATGATACAGGCTGATGGAGCTACCTAGGAAGTGATTCATGACACCTTAGTTACAAGGAGCCCAACACACTGAGGTCCCGGGAAAGAGCATTTGAGGTGAAGGAACAGCCAGAACAAGGGGTTTCAGGTGGAATGAACTTCATATATCTAGAAAATAAAAGAAGAGCATGCAGAGTGGACTGAACTGGTAAGAAAGTGATATTTGTTATACTCAAGAGTATATAAGCGCCATGCCACAGGGAGCCCTGTAAGCCCAGGTAGAGAGACTAGAAGTAGAGTGGGCTAGATGGAGAAACAAAGTCAGATTTGGGATTTCTGGAAGTAGAGATGTAGATTCATTGAAAAAATAAATATGCAGATGAATGAGTATGGAATCAAGGATAATGCTTACTTTTGTTTGTTTACTTCAGTTAAGTGTTTATTGAAAGCCTACTATCGATGTACAAAACATCACAGACAGTAATCTCTACTCTACTGATTACCTGTATTTGTGAAAATTCAAGCCCGTGTCTATAATTTATGGACAGGAATTGATGACAAGAGTGAAAGCTATAGATAATGTAGTTAGTTTTATCTAATTTATACTGAGTAGTCAGGAAGGGCTCTTTGAAGAAACAGAAGTTAGCCAGGGAAAGAAAGACCATAATTAGGTTTCTTTTAAAAAATTCAGTTTTAGGGACTCGCCTGGTGGTCCAGTGGCTAAGACTCTGAGCTCTCAATGCTGAGACCCTGGGTTTGATCCCTGGTTGGGGAACTAGATTCTACATGCCACAACTAAGACCCTGCACAGCCAAATAAATTACAAAAAATTCAGTTTTAAATAGACGATACAAATATTCTCATAGTAAATTAAATTCATTTTTTTTTCTAGTTTTGCTTTACTTTGTGGACTACATATGAGTGATATTTAGTTCTTGGTTGCTATAGTGAGTTGAATGTTGGCCTAAGAGATATGTCTACATCTTACGCCCTGGAACTTATGAATGTGACTTTGTTTGGAAGAAGGGTCTTTGCAGATGTAATTAAGAATCCTGAGATGATCCAGGTGGGTCCTAAGTCCAATGACAAGTGTTCTTAGAAGAGATAAATAGAAGACAGACACACAGGGAGAAGGGGGTAGGGAGGCCATGTGAAGAGAGAAGCATGACTGGAGTTATGCAGCCACAAGCCAAGGAGTGCCTAAGCCACCAGAGGCTGGAAGAGGCAAGGGAGGACTATTCCCTAGAGCCTTCAGAGGGAGTATGGCCCTGCCAACACCTTCATTTCAAATTTGTGGCCTGCAGAGCTGTGAAATAGATTTCTGTTGTTTCAGATCACTGTGTTTGTGGTAATTTGTTATGGCAGCCCTAGGAAATGAGTATACGTGGCTTTTCCCTCTTACTTAGCATTAATCTAGGCCAGTTTCCCCTAGATATCTATCTTTTACACTCAGGGAATCCAAAGTTATACAGATGAAACAAACTAAGAAGTCAAAATAAATGCCAAACATCATCTATCTCAAAGCCAAACATATTTTTGGATATCAGATATGACTACATAATTTGTACTGCTGCCTCTATTAGCAAGGATAATGAGGTGTGAACTCTATGGAGAGACTAACCATTGCAGGAGATGGTTTGCAGTTATTTGAAAGAAATACTATCCTTTTTTTTAACCACTAGGTTACACTTTTGTTTGCTATCGTTATCCTGAATCATTCTATTTTGTGCAGCCTATAATTTTAACACAGATAGTGATTCATCCTATATAATTGTTCCTGAGAGCAAATCTATGATCTTTAATTAGACTTTTCAAAAAAAGGTATGCAAATATAAAGATGAGCTTATTTATTTTATTTAATAATAAGTGATGACTTCAAATCTTTTATGTTGGACTTATAGATGCTGTCAGATCTGTTCTGTGAAACAAAGCAATATAACCAAAGCTATTCTATAGAAATGACCCCATGGTATTATACAAATACATGCATAACCTCCATGATTTCATTAATTTTTTCCAAAGGTTTTCACAAAGGTCAGAAGAGGGATTATTTTAAACAAATAAAATTATATAAGTAAATAAGCAAGGAGACGAATGTTCTCTTAAAATGTTATGTGGATCAAGAAAATGAAATAAAAGGCATCCCTGTTGGAAAGAAAGAAGTAAAATGATTTCTATTTGCAGGTTGCATGATCTTATATTAGAAAATCTTAAGAAGCCCACCAAAAAGTGTTGAATAAGCAATACTGTGTTATTAAAACCCGAGTCAATGCTTTGGAGAAATTTAAAAATCACAAATTGCAGTACTCAAGGGTGGAATAAAAACATTGTCAGATAAACCAAAAACTAAGAGAATCACTGCCAGCAGATATGTTCCATAAAGAATGATAAAGGAAGTTTTTCAAACTGATAGTGATAACAGAGAAATATTTAGATATTCAGGAACAAATGAAAAACACTCAAATTGGTAAGCATGAGTAAATGTGGCTAAGTACAAACATTTTTTGTTAATTTACTAAAAGTATAATTGTTGAAAACAAAAATCCTAACATTATATGACAGTGATTATAACATATATGGAGGAAATATAATATGGCAACAATAGCATAAACGATGGGGTGACAGCACATGGAACTACATGAAAACAAGGTCCTTACAATTAACTTGAAGTGGTTCAATATTAACTTTAAGTAAACCATGAAAAATTACAATTTCTAGAGAAATCACTAAAATATAAACTGCAAAAAGGTAGAGCGAGAAACGCTGGGCTGGAAGAAGCATAAGCTGGAATCAAGATTTCCGGGAGAAATATCAATCACCTCAGATATGCAGATGACACCACCCTTATGGCAGAAAGTGAAGAGGAACTAAAAAGCCTGTTGATGAAAGTGAAAGAGGAGAGTGAAAAAGTTGGCTTAAATCTCAACATTCAGAAAATGAAGATCATGGCATCTGGTCCCATCACTTCATGGGAAATAGATGGGGCAACAGTGGAAACAGTGTCAGACTTTATTTTTTTGGGCTCTAAAATCAGTGCAGATGGTGACTGCAGCCATGAAATTAAAAGACGTTACTCCTTGGAAGAAAAGTTATGACCAACCTAGATAGCATATTCAAAAGCAGAGACATTACTTTGCCAACAAAGGTCCATCTAGTCAGGGCTATGGTTTTTCCAGTGGTCATGTATGGATGTGAGAGCTGGACTGTGAAGAAAGCTGAGCACCAAAGAATTGATGCTTTTGAACTGTGGTGTTGGAGAAGACTCTTGAGAGTCCCTTGGACTGCAAGGAGATCCAACCAGTCCATTCTGAAGGAGATCAGCCCTGGGATTTCTTTGGAGGGAATGATGCTGAAGCTGAAACTCCAGTACTTTGGCCACTTCATGCGAAGAGTTGACTCATTGGAAAGGACTCTGATGCTGGGAGGGATTGGGGGCAGGAGGAGAAGGGGCGACAGAGGATGAGATGGCTGGATGGCATCACTGACTCGATGGACGTGAGTCTGAGTGAACTCCAGGAGTTGGTGATGGACAGGGAGGCCTGGCGTGCTGCGATTCATGGGGTCACAAAGAGTCGGACACGACTGAGCGACTGAACTGAACTGAACTGAACTGAAAAGGCCACTAGACCCAACTCTATGTTTAGAAGAGATGAACCTTAAATACATAGACAGGTTTAACACAAAAAGAATAGAGGAGGACAAATCATACAAAGAATAACTACCCAAAGATCTGTGCTGTGCTGTGCTTAGTCACTCAGTTGTGTCCAACTCTTTGCCACCCCATGGACTAGAGCCTACCAGGCTCCTCTGTCCATGGGGATTCTCCAGGCAAGAATATTAGAGAGGGTTGCCATGCCTTCCTCCAGGAAATTTTCTCAACCCAGGGATCGAACCCAGGTCTCCTGCATTGCAGGCAGATTCTTTATCATCTACCAGGGAAGCCCAAGAACACTGCAGTGGGTAGCCTATCCCTTCTCCAGGGGATCTTCCCGACCCAGAAATTGAACTGGGGTCCCCAGCATTGCAGGCAGATTCTTTACCAGCTGAGCTACCAGGGAAGCCCACCCAAAGAGCTAGAGTAATTAAATTAATACCAGACAAAACAGACTTCAAGAAAAGCTATATTACTAAACATAAAGGGGGAATATTTCATAATTATAAAATGGCTAATTCATCAGGAAAACACAATAATCGTAATCATTAAATATTTATGTACTTAATACCAGAGCTCAAAATTCATGAAGTAAAGACTGACACCATTTAAAGGGAAAAACAGAAAAATTCACACGTCATATTTGGAGATTTTAACATTTCAGTCTCACTAAAAGCAACTAGACAAAAAAATCAGTTAGGACATATAAGATCTGAACACTATCAACCCACTTTGACCTGGGTTGATTAAGTAACATTATATTCCAAAAAATGCACATTTTTCCAATGTATATGAAACATTCATCAAAAAAAACCTGACCAAATTCTGGGTCATAAAACAAGTTCTCAGTCCATTTTAATGAACTGAAATTTTATACAGTGTGTATTCTGACCACAAAAGAATTAAATTAGAAATAAAAAACAAGAGTATATCTAGAAAAATAAAATATTTGGAAATGAAAAACAACCTATCTTTAAATAATATGTAATCCATCACTGAAATCATGCAGAAAACCATAAAATATTTCAAACAGAATGATGATGAAAATACAACATATCAAAATTTATAGAATATAAAGCAATGTTTAGAATGAAATTTATAGCCTCCAAAGATTATCTTAGAAAAGATAGGTTAAGAAACTAAAAAAAGAAAAGCAGAGGATGCATACTGAAAAATAAATAGAAGGAAGGAAATAATAAAGATATGAGAAGAAATAATGCAAAAGAAAAAACAAAATTAATAAAGTAAAAAATTGATCCTTTGAAAAAATTAAAATTGTTAACCCTCTAGGTAGATTAAATAAAAAACAAAAAGGAGAAAGAGGAGATATAATTCACCAATGTTAGGAATAAAGGCTAAATTTCAGATCTTACAGATTTTATAGATATCAAAAGGATAATGATAAAATATTATGAACAGCTTTAGGTAAATAAATAACATACAAAATGGGCAAATTTCTTAAAAAAAGACAACTTATTTATCACACAAGATAAAACAAACTCTGCATGCCTACATATCTATTTAAAAAATTAGCAAAACTTCCCCACAAAGAAAACTGCAGGCCCAGATAGTTTCGTTGGTGAATCTTATCAAAAAATTCAAAATGAAAGAACAGTATATATATGTGTGTGTGTGTATATATATATATATATATATATATCATTACAAATTCTTACTGAAAAGAGAAAAAACTCCCCGACTTATTTTATGAGGACAGTTCAGTCTATTACAAAATCTGAAAAGATATTACAAAAAAGAAAATTGCAGATCAACATTCCTCAATATTTAACAAAATGTTAGAAATAAACTTAGCAATATATAAAAAGCCTAATACATAATCATCAAGTTGGGTTTATCTCAGGACAATAAGGGATAATCAATGTAACTACCATATTAAGAAAATAAAGGAGAGAAGCCATATAATCATTCCTCTCTCTATATACAGAAAGTTTTTGACAAAATTCAACAGTCACTGATGACAAAATCTTTTTTTTAAATTAGGAAGAAAAAGGAATTTCCTTAATCCGGTAATGGGCACCTATGAACAGTCCAATCTAATATCCATCTTAATTGTAAAATATTGAATTTTTCCCCCCTAAAATTAGGAAGAAGTCGACAATACCCACACTCATCACCTGAATTCAACACTGTGCTGGTGGTTAAAGCAAGTGCAGTAAGGCAAGGAAAATAAAGGAATAAATATAAAAAAGAAGTGAAACTATCTCTGTTTGCAGATGACATTACTACTTACACAGAAAAACCTAAGGAATTCACAGATTACCTAGAAGAACGAGCAAATTTAGCAAGACTACAGAATACAATATTAATAAACAAAAATCAATTATATTTTATAATAGCAAATAACTGGAAATGAAATAAAAATTCAATTTTAATAGCATTAAGACAATAAAATATGCATAAATTTTTAAAAAATTATGTGTAAGACCTGTATATTTAAAACCACAAGCCACTGATGACAGAAATAAAATAAGACCTATAAAGATGGAGAGTTATAACATGCTCAGGAACTAGAAGACTCATATTTCACTAGGACGTCAATTCGCCCCAAATTAATGTATATATTCGATGTTATTTTAATCACAGTCCTACCTCTTTTTTATGGAGAAAGTGACAAACTGATGTTAAAACTTATACGGAAATAAAAGGACCTAAAACATCTAAAGCAATTTTGAAAAAGAAGAATCCAGTTGGGAGAATTTATAATACATGACACTTCAAGAATTTCTATAAGGCTGCTATAAGGTAACCAAGACAGTGAATATGGGTATAAAGTGAAAGTGAAAGTCGCTTAGTCGTGTCCGACTCTTTGTGACCCCATACTCTACACAGTCCATGGAATTCTCCAGGCCAGAATACTGGAGTGAGTAGCCTTTCCCTTCTCCAGGGTATCTTCCCAACCCAGGGATCAAACCCAGGTCTCTTGCATTGCAGGTGGATTCTTTAGCAGCTAAGCCACAAGGGAAGTTCAAGAATACTGGAGTGGGTAGCCTATCCCTGCTCCAGCAGATCTTCCCAACCCAGGAATTGAACCAGCGTCTTCTGCATTGCAGGCGGATTCTTTACCAACTTATCAGGGAAGCCCATTGGTATATAGATGTATAGATCTCTACTTAAAAGGTCATCTGATTTTTGATAAAGGTGCCAAAACAAACTAATGGAGGGTTTTTTTCAACAAATAGTGCTGGTACAACTGAATATCCATGTGGAAAAAAGAAATCCTGACTTTTATTTCACACCATATTTAGAAATTAAATACAGGAGAATATCTTATCAGTCTGGCGGACTTCCCAGGTGGCGTTGGTGGTAAAGAATGCCTGCCTATGCAGGAGACATCAGGGACACAGGTCTGATCCCTGGGTTGGGAAGATCCCCTGGACTAGGAAATGGCACCCTACTCCAGGATTCTTGCCTGGAAAATTTCATGGGCAGAGGAGTCTGGGGCCGCAAAGAGTTGGACACAAATGAACAATTGAGCACAAAGGTTTATTATGATGAGAAAGTAATAACCAAAAAAATTTGATAAATTAAACTTTATTAAAAAGCAGAATTTCCACTACTCAGAAGACCTCATGGAAAAGTGAACAGGCAAGCCAAGACTAGGAAACTATTCACAAAACATATATATATGATATAGGATTCGTATTAGAACATAACAAGAACTTCCAAATTCAATAAGACAAGCAACTTATAAAAATGGGCAAAAGATCTGAACAGACACTTCACCAAAGCAGGTATCTGAATGATGAGAACACAAAAAGCTGCTCAATAGCAAAAGTCGTCAGGGAAGTACAAATTAAAAATACAATGAGACACTTTAATGTACATTCCAGAATCACAAAAATAAAAGATACATTGTGAAAAAGTGTCTGCAAGTTTTTTTTTTTTTTAATAAAAGAAATACTCACCTTTCTCTGGACTTAGCAATATACTCCTAGGTATTTATCCAAGAAAAATGAAAATACGTACCCTCAAAAAGATTAACACAAGAATGTTCATAGTGGCTTGATTCAAGATAACCAACACAGAAGAAAGGATAGGCAAATTTTGGAATAGTCATACAATAGATTACTATTCATAAAAAAGGAACGAAACCAACTACTGTGTGCGTAACCACATGCGGGATCTCAAAAACAGGCTGAGGGAAACTGAGTGTTCATGGTCTAATTCCATTTGTATGAAGTTCTAGAACAAACAAAATTAATCTACGGTGGAAAAATATGCAGAATTAAGGCTGCCTCTTGATAACCAGGGGCAGAAATTAACTGCAAAAGGGCACAAGGGAGCTGTAAACAACTACTGAACTTCAGTTAACATTCATGCTGAAGTACTTTTTTTTTTTTTTTCGTATTTCAACGTTGTTTATTGAGGAGTGAATGAGACTACTGCCAGACATGCCAACGACACTTCACATTCAAGGGCTGGAAGCCAAAAAGCTGGAGTGACGTACACTTATGTCTCTAACGGACTCTGCATCAGAAAAAATGAGGGACTGATAAACAGAAGGATGAATATATGCACAGTTATCAGAGAAATATAGCAAAATGTTAATTGAGCTGGACATATGGATGTTCTCTCAATAATTAAACTGTTGTGTATGTTTGAAGTTTTTCATATATTGGGAAAAACTGCTTGCAATTGCTCGGCTCTCTCCCATTGCTTGTACAAACTGGAACTGAATTTGTATGAAGTAAGCCAGTGGAGGTGCTATTCTCAGACTCATGATTTTATCTTTAAAGAAAAACACAAAAACTAACACGAAAAAGAAACCAAACTATTCCTTCCCAACAAAGAATGAATTAAAATGAACAGCAACTTTAGCTTCACATTATATATGTCATGACTCTGGCTCTGGTAAGAGAACTTCCAAATTCCATGCATTGGTCCTCAGCTTAGATGTGTCTTAGGTCAGCTAAGACTAATCATTTAAAGATGGGCATCTGCCTTGACTATAGTGTTTAGCTCAAGAAAATATATTTGCTGAACTTGGCCTCTCAGGGTGAAATGCAAGGCAAAGCAAATTAAAACAATGTCAAGAAAAATTCACACATTTCTGTTAAGGAAGGGTTATAGTCAAGGTAGATGCCCATCTTTAAATGATTAGTCTTAGAAACACATCTAAGCTGAGGACCAATGCATGGAATTTGGAAGTTCTCTTACCAGAGCCAGAGTCATGACATATATAATGTGAAGCTAAAGTTGCTGTTCATTTTAATTCATTCTTTATTGGGAAGGAATAGTTTGGTTTCTTTTTTGTCTATGGGGTCTATGCTGTCTATGGGGTCTATGCCGTTTATGGGGTCGCACAGAGTCGGACATGACTGAAGCGACTTAGCAGCAGCAGCAGCAGTCACCTAATGGATTACAGATTCACTGTTTATAGCTTCAGAAAAACACTTTTGGGTTTCATTACCTTTATCAAGAGATGCCCCAGCCATATGGTAAAAGCTCAATGCAGTGTCTACATCATTAATATTCTTTAGGAAGGTAAAGAAGTTCTCCACTTCCTGAAATGTCAGCCCCTGAAAGAAGAAAAACAATAAGGTAAGGCAGGAGCCTGTGCAAAAAGCAGCATAAAATGCAGAAGACTAGGCAGTTACTCATGCCTATAAATCAGAAATTTATGCTATGTCTGGAACAGAGACTCAACAAATTACTCAAGGAATGTCAAATTTACAAACAACAGGGGAACAAAACTTTTCAATTTTACTCTAAGAAAGGCATGCTAGCTAACTGCTTTCCCCTTATATGTAAAATCTGACATGAAGCTGTTTACAGTGATGGCTGGATATCTTTAATCAAAATATTTTTAACTATATCCTCCAATTAGCCACAGTATCTGTTGCGACACTCCCTAAATGAGCTGTAGCCACTTGATTTGTTATACATCTTAACGAGTAAGATCCATTAGGACTTTCATTTTAATAACCTACTCAATAGGCCAGTCAAGCTTTTTTGAGGCTTAAGCTAATTAAAGAATCACCAAAGTCAGTGATATACATGGGAATAGTTTCAGAATTTAGCAGAACCCAAGCAACTGGGAAAGTTGTTCATTATACCAATTTAAAAGCTACTAACGAAGCAATGAAGCAATTGGCCATGTAAATTTAATTTGATGAAATTTCTGTGAACGAGGAAATTCTTTTCAAAAGCTAGTCAAAGATTTGCTGATCTTTAATTCTACCTTTTATGATGGCTCAAGAGAGTAGTTGGATAAAGACAGATTAGAGGGAGGAAGATCTGTCCTATCTGCCTGCTTTCCATTTCTCACACATCATGCTGGGACGGAAATGAATACAATTTCAAAGAAGTGAGTAACACTGGGAAGACACTGAGGTTAGTGCATTTTAATGAAGCATAAGGTCCTTAATGGACTGCACATGTTAACAGGCTTCTACCCAGTACCGCTCCTCTTCCGATTTCTATTTCCCCGAACTATAGAGCCTGGGCTTCCCAGGTGGCACAATGGTAAAGAATCCACTTGTCAGAAGACGCAGGAGACATGCGTTCTATCCCTGGGTTGGGAAGATCTCCTGGAGTAGGAAAAGGCAACCCGCCCTAGTATTCTTGCCTGGAAAATACCTTGGGCAGAGGAGCCAGGTGGGGTACAGTCCATGGACTTGCACAGGGTTGGACATGACTAAGCATGCATGCAAACTACAGAGCCTAGGAATTTATATCTGTAACTCAGTAAAAAGGAAAACTTAATATAGACTATAGTACTTTCCTGGTACTGTAGGACCAGGAAACTGGCCAATGATATCTTTATCAATCTAACTAAGAGCTAAAATACTCTATGATTATGTCATATAATCTTAGTTTTTCCCCCTCAGTTCAGTTCAGTTGCTCAGTAGTGTCCAACTCCTTGTGACAACATGGACAACAGCACGCCAGGCTTCCCTGTCCATCACCAACTCCCAGAGCTTGCTCAAACTCGAGTCCAATGAGCTGGTGATGCCATCCAACCATCTCATCATCTGTCATCCCCTTCTCCTCCTGCCTTCAATATTTCCCAGCATCAGGGTCTTTTCTAAGAAGTCAGTTTTTCACATCAGGTGCCCAAAGTATTGGAGCTTCAGCTTCAGCATCAGTCACTCCAATGAATATTCAGGACTGGTTTCCTTTAGGATCGACTGGTTGGCTCTCCTTGCAGTCCAACAGACTCTCAAGAGTCTTCTCCAACACCACAGTTCAAAAGCATCAATTCATTGGCACTCGGCTTTCTTTTATGGTCCAACTCTGACATCCATACACGACTACTAGAAAAACCACAGCTTTGACTAGACGGACGTTTGTTGGCAAAGTAATGTCTCTGCTGTCTAGGTCATAGCTTTTCTTCCAAGGAGCAAGTCTTTTATTTCATGGCTGCAGTCACCTCTTTTGGGGCCCAAGAAAATAAAGTCTCACTGTTTCCATTGCTTTCCCATCTATTTGCCATGAAGTGATGGGACCAGATGCCATGATCTTAGTTTTTTGAATGCTAAGTTTTAAGTCAGTTTTTTCACTCTCTTCACTTTCATCAAGAGGCTCTTTAGTTCCTTTTCGTTTTCTGCCATTAGAGTGGTGTCATCTGCATATCTGAGGTTATTGATATTTCTGCTGGCAATCTTGATTCCAGTTTGTGCTTCATCCAGCCTGGCATTTTGCATGATGCCACAAGGTGACAATATACAAATTTGATGTACTCCTTTCCCAATATGGAACCAGTCCATTGTTCCATGTCTGGTTCTAACTGTTGCTTCTTGACCTGCATACAGATTTCTCAGGAGGCAGGTAAGGTGGTCTGGTATTTCTTTTTTTTTTTTTAAGAATTTTCCAGTTTGTTGTGATCCACACAGTCAAAGGCTTTAGCATAGTCAATGAAGCAGATGTTTTTCTGGAACTCTCTTGCTTTTTCTATGATCCAACAAATGTTGGCAATTTGATCTCTGGTTCCTCTGCCTTTTCTAAAACCAGCTTGAACATCTTAAGTTCTTGGTTCATATATTGTTGAAGCCTAGCATGGAGAATTTTGAGCATTATTTTGCTAGCATGTGAGATGAGTGTAATTGTGCAGTAGTTTGAACATTCTTTGGCACTGCCTTTCTTTGGGATTGGAATGAAAACTGACCTTTTCCAGTCCTGTGGCCACTGCTGTTTTCCAAATTTGCTGGCATACTGAGTGCAGCACTTTAAAGCATCATCTTTTAGGATATGAAATAGCTCAGCTGGGATTCCATCACCTCCACTAGCTTTGTTCGTAGTGATGCTTCTAAGGCCCACTTGACTTTGCACTCCAGGATGTCTGGTTCTATGTGAGTGATCACACCATCATGGTTATCTGGGTCATGAAGATCTTTTTTGTATAGTTCTTCTGTGTATTCTCGCCACCTCTTCTTAATATCTTTAGCTTCTGTTAGGTCCATACTGTTTCTGTCCTTTATTGTGCCCATCTTTGCAAGAAATATTCCCTTGGCTTTTCCCCTTAGAATCACAGAATTTAAATATTTTAAAATTGTGGAATATGAGGATCAAATAGAAAGGTATGTAAAACATAAACGTACAAATGAGCAAACTCTGTAAAATGAAGTTTTACACCCATAAAAACTCAATTCAGGTCAAGAAGCAGATTACTGTCAGCATCCCAGGAGCCTCCCTCCCCTTCCCCAACAATAGCCCTTTACAGTTATGAGCTTGTTCTCCGTGATAAAAACCATTCTGAATTTTAGGAGATTCATTTCCTTGCCTTTCATAAAAAACAGCTTTTCTATCTATTTATGCATCCTTTAACATATGTTTAAGGAGTTTAAGTATATCTACTTTTGAATTTTATAAATGGAACCATGCAGTATGTATTCATTTTATATGGTTTCTGTCTTAAAAAAAAAAAATATATATATATATATACACACATACATATATATTTGGCCACACCACATGGCATGTAGGAGCCTAGTTCCCTGAGCAGGGATTGAACCTGCATCCCCTGCACTAGAAGCACGGAGGCAAGCAATGGACTGCCAGGAAGTCTCTGGCTTCTGTCTTTAACATTTTTTAATGCTTTAGTGTTATGTCTGTAGTTCATTCACTTTTATTGCTGTAACTATTCCATTGTGTGACTATTCCATTTGGGCTATTTCTAGTTTTTGGAAATTATGAACAGTGGTCCATCCATATTTAAAAATTCATTCAAACATTTATGGAGCACCTAGTATGTACCAAGTTCCATAACTTTTGGTGGTGAACTGGAAGGCCTATATTAAATAATTCCTCTCAACTTGAAGTCATTCTCATGGTCTTGACTTAGAGCACTCAGAGTTCATTCCTTGTAAAAATGCTACAATATGCTAACTAATGTAAGCACTAGGCTATAACATAATACGAGGAGAATTCCACTGGATCAGAAGCACAGGTTTTATATCATCTGCTTACGAATGGATACACTAATACCATCTTCTCTTTCCATCAAAAGACATTAATGGAAGAGTATTCAGCCTTTACAAGGAAAGAAGTTCTGATACATGCTACAAGGACAACTCTGAACACACTATGTCAAGGGAAATAACACAAATTACAAAAAATACAAAGGACAAATACTGTATGATTCCACTTATATGAATTACCTAGAGTAGTTAAATTCCTAGAGACAGGATGTAGAATGGTGGTTTCCAGGAACGGGGAGGGGGATAATGAGGAATTATTGTTTAATGGTATGGAGTTTCAGTTTGGGAAGACGAAAAAGTTCTGGAGATGAATGATGGTTTTGGTTGCACAGCAGTATGAATGTACTTAGTACTATTAAACCACTTAAAAGTGGTTAAAATGGTAAATTTTGTTCTTTATTTTTAATGGTAAATTTAAAAAAAGATATGCTAAAGCTTTTCTCCTTTTTAAATTTTACATATGGATTTCCACAGGGTAGGGGAGCATTGGTGTCTGAGTTTATGAAAGGATTTTTAAGGCTAAAAGGTTAACATAAATTCCTAAAACTGAAAGGGCAACCTCTAATGTGTGTTAGTTAATTTACTGTGAAACATTAAAGATGACAGTGCTTACACTGAGAATTATTAGAGAACAGAAAAATCTAAATTGAGTGATTATTCATTTGATGACAGAAAAACAGTGGAATATAAATCATATTAAGCCATTATTAAATAAAAATATGCAACATTTTGCCTTTTACTACATAAATATAATAAAAATTTTTATTGAGCACTTACTAACCACTTAGCAGTCTACTAGGAACAGTGAGGAAAATAAAATTGCTTTGGACATGAGTCTTGGGTCTTAAAGAGCTTAAAATTTTGATAGGCCTCCTTAAAGAAAAGGTGATGCTATTCACAAAATTATTATTTCTTGGTAACTACCTCAGTAAAAAGTCCAGAGATTTATTAGCATAAAGCTAGAATAAGAGTGCAACATGAAGTTTGTGGATAGAAAGTGCAAAGACAGGCTTTTTGAAAGCTGAGTTGCTGGACTTAGAAGGCTATAGCTTAAGCACAATCTTTTTGGGTGACTTGAACTGCAGACATAGTAGTCAAAAGGAAATACCCTTCTCTTAGGCTTGGCATCAAATGGATTTAAAAAAAATATACTATGGGGAAGTACAAGAAGCAGGAGTTATTTTATTCTGTGACCAGATTTTCAACAAACCAACTGAAAGAACTTGCATGACTGGACTAAAAAAATAAATAAAATTAATAGTACTTCGACTCTAAACAGAAGTATTTCTTTATGTTGTTTTAAAATGAATTTAACATTAGAGAAGTTGTTAAACAAGCAGACAGAATTGTCTTTCAAAATTAAAAGCAACTGATAAAATGTTCAGGAAAAAAACAGAAAATCTTTTGACCTTGGGCAAGGCAGAGTTCTTAAGATATGACACCAAAAACACAATCCATCAACAGAAAAAAATTTGATAGATTTTATCAAGGTTAAAAATTTTGTGCTTCAAAATACTGAGAAAACAGACAAATCACAGACTGGGGAAAATATTTAAAAATCATATATCTGATAAAGAATTTGTATCCAGAATTATATAAAGAACTCTTACAACTCAATAATGAGATAATAATAACCCAATTAAAGAAAGACTTGAACAGACATCTTCCAAATAAGATATATGAATGGCTAAAGAGTACATGAAACAATGCTTCAGATCATCATTCATTAGAGAAATGCAAACTAAAATCACAATGAGATATCACTATATATCTATTAGGATGACTAATCAAAAAGACAGATAATAACAACTTTTAGTGAGGATATGGAGAAAATGAATTCATGCATTGCTGTGGAATGCAACGTGGTACACCCACTTTGGAAAACAGTATGGCAAATTTCTTAAAAAGGACGTTTCACAAAATTTTACTATATGACTCAGCTAGCCACTCCTAGGAATCTCCTTAAGAGACGTAAAGACATAGATGCACATCCGAGATTTGAATGTAAATGTTTATACCAGGCTCAATTTGGAAACAATTCAAATGTTCATCAACTGGTGACGGCAGAGTGAGCGAGTGAGGTCGCTCAGTCATGTTCGACTCTTTGCGACCCCGTGGACTATAGCCCACCAGGCTCCTCTGTCCATGGGATTCTCCAGGCAAGAATACTGGAGTGGATTGCCATTTCCTTCTCCAGGGGATCTTCCCAACCCAAGGATCGAACCTGGGTCTCCTGCATTGCAGGCAGTCGCTTTATCCTCTGAGCCACCAGGGAAGCCCTGGTGATGGCAGAAACAAGATATAAATATCTATACAGTGGAATATTATTTACTATTCAGAAATAAAAAGTTATAAAGCATTAGTATGTAGTTTATACTGAATAGTAAACAGTATTTCTGAAGAGTAAATAGTATTCCATTGCATGGATAGTAAATAGTCTTCCATCATATAGTAAAGTAGAGACATTACTTTGCCAACAAACGTCCGTCTAGTCAAAGCTGTGGCATTTCCAGTAGTCATGTACAGATGTGAGAGTTGGACCATAAAGAAGGCTGAGTGCCAAAGAATTGATGCTTTTGAACTATATGATGTTGGAGAAGACTCTTGAGAGTCCCTTGGATTGCAAAGAGATCAAACCAGTCAGTCCTAAATCCTGAATATTTACTGGACGGACTGATACTGAAGCTGAAGCTCCAATACTTTGGCCACCCGATGCAAAGAGCTGACTCAATGGAAAAGACCCTGATGCTGGGGAAGACTGAAAGCAGGAGAAGGGAATAATGGAGGAACAGATGGTTGGATGGCATCACCAACTCAATGAAGATGAGTTTGGGGAGATGGTGAAGGACAGGGAAGCCTGGCGTGCTGCAGCTCATAGGGTCGCAAAGAGTTGGACATGACTGAGTTACTGAACAATAATTCCACTATATAGATAGTAAATAGTAGTCTATTGTATGCATGGATAAACCTAAAAATATAAGTAAAAGAAGCCAGACACAAGACTACATTATTATATGAATGCATTTATATGAAATTTCCAGAAAAGGAAAGTCTATAGAGACAAAAGGAAGATTTATGGTTGTGTGGGACTTAGGCGGAAATGGGTATTGACTATAAACTAGCATGAGGGCTCTTTTTTGGGGTGATGGAAATCTTCTAAAACTAGATATTGCAGTAATGACTGCAAATTTACTAAATTTGCTAAAAATCATTGATGGGTGTCTCTTTACAAAAAATCATTCATGGGTGAATTGTTCAGTTAATTTATACATACTTTATGATATATAAATTACACCTCAATAAAACTGTTAAAAAATAAAAAGGCAGTTATAGTAGAATGAGAAGAGAAGGAAGGAAAATTTGGCTTCCTCTGGAGTCAGCTGTAAATTTAGTATCTCATGTTGAGAGGCCATGGGTGGTATAAACACACTGTAATGATGATTCTCTTGTGTTCTCTTTTAACTGGTCATAGTAAATCCATCTGCCAATAATCAACCCAACTGCCTGAGTTCCCTCTATGGCCCATTAAAAAAAAGGAACAGTCTCCTTCTTATATGCTTCTTTCTTATATGCTATGCTTCTCACCAATCTATTATTTGCTCAATTTTTCTGGTTAGTTTTAAAAAACATTTACATTATTTTTACACTAGATAATATATTTCGTACAGTGCAAAGTAATTCTTCCTCTACCCTTGTCATCTAGTCTCCCACCCTCCACGTGGTCACTGCCAACAAGTGGGTACCCTTTCAGAGGTGTTACTATGCTTGTCTTGCTCAACAAAGCATCGTCCCATTGTGAAGCCCAGAGGTTTCTTCAACTGGTTGGTGCCTGGCAGTAGGGGGAAGTTACACCATTTCTATTAGTTACATTTCTTTAAGAATCTAAATGTCCTAAAACATCACTTTTCTTTATATGTTCATTCCTACTGTTGACAAAATATCAGTGACACTCAGTGTCAACTGGAAACCCCTAAACTTCTTAGTGTAGTATACAAGGTCTTCTACAATCTGGTCCCATAACTCACCTTTCTAGCTATCTCACTAAGAGATAGGCTACAGTCTAGTAACACTGTTTTTTTTGTTTACTCCAAACTCTTCTGCTTATTCAAATCATAGAGAACAGTGACAATAAACAGATTCATCAGTAGGATGATTATGGACCCTGGAATGAGATAGCCTGGCTTTGAATCCTAGTGCCACCTCGTAAGACACTGTGTGTTCTCAGACAAATAATGAAGGTTTGGAAAAAGCATTTTTCATCTCAAAAACAGGGATCCTACCCACCGAGCAGGACGTGATAATTAGGGAGATGACAAATAAATGTCTTGTACATAAAAAGTACTCAGTAAACCATTAGACCATTCCGGTATGACCTAAATCAAATCCCTTATGATTATACAGTGGAAGTGAGAAATAGATTAAGGAAGTAGATCTGATAGAGTGCCTGATGAACTATGGACGGAGGTTCGTGACATTGTACAGGAGACAGGGAGCAAGACCAACCCCATGGAAAAGAAATGCAAAAAAGCAAAATGGCTGTCTGAGGAGGCCTTACAAATAGCTGTGAAAGGAAGAGAAGCGAAAAGCAAAGGAGAAAAGCAAGGATATACCCATTTGAATGCAGAGTTCCAAAGAATAGCAAGAAGAGACAAGAAAGCCTTCCTCAGTGGTCAGTGTGAAGAAATAGCGGAAAACAATAGAATGGGAAAGACTAGAGATCTCTTCAAGAAAATCAGAAATACCAAGGGAACATTTCATGCAAAGATGGGCTCAATAAAGAACAGAAATGGTATGGACCTAACAGAAGCAGAAGACATTAAGAAGAGGTGGCAATAATACACAGAAGAACTGTACAAAAAAGATCTTCACAACACAGATAATCACAATGGTGTGATCACTCACCTAGAGCCAGACATCCTGGAATGTGAAGTCAAGTGGGCCTTAGAAAGCATCACTACGAACAAAGCTAGTGGAGGTGATGGAATTCCAGTAGAGCTATTTCAAATCCTGGAAGATGATGCTGTGAAAGTGCTGCACTCAAGATGCCATCAAATTTGCAAAACTCAGCAGTGGCCACAGGACTGGAAAAGGTCAGTTTTCATTCCAATCCCCAAAAAAGGCAATGCCAAAGAATGCCCAAACTACTGCACAATTGCACTTATCTCACACGCTAGTAAAGTAATGCTCAAAATTCTCCAAGCCAGGCTTCAGCAATATGTGAACCGTGAACTTCCACATGTTCAAGCTGGTTTTAGAAAAGGCAGAGGAACCAGAGATCAAATTGTCAACATCCAGTGGATCACTGAAAAAGCAAGAGAGTTTCAGAAAAACATCTATTTCTGCTTTATCAACTATGCCAAAGCCTTTGACTGTGTGGATCACAATAAACTGTGGAAAATTCTGAAAGAGATGGGAATACCAGACCACCTGACCTGTCTCTTGAGAAATCTGTATGCAGGTCAGGAAGCAACAGTTACGACTGGACATGGAACAACAGACTGGTTCCAAATAGGAAAAGGAGTACATCAATGCTGTATATTGTCACCCTGCTTATTTAACTTATATGCAGAGTACATCATGAGAAATGCTGGGCTGGATGAAGCACAAGCTGGAATCAAAATTGCTGGGAGAAATATCAATAACTTCAGATATGCAGATGACACCATCCTTATGGCAGAAAGTGAAGAAGAACTAAAAAGAGCCTCTTGATGAAAGCAAAAGAGGAGAGTGAAAAAGTTGGCTTAAAGCTCAACATGCAGAAAACTAAGATCATGGCATCTGGTACCATCACTTCATGGCAAACAGATGGGGAAACAATGGAAACAGTAGCTGACTTTATTTTTTTGGGCTCCAAAGTCACTGCAAATGGTGACTGCAGCCATGAAATTAAAAGATGCTTACTTTTTGGAAAGAAAGTTATGACCAACCTAGACGGCATATTAAAAAGCAGAGCCATTACTTTGTTAAAAAAGGTCTGCCTAGTCAAGGCTATGGTTTTTCCAGTAGTCATGTATGGACGTGAGAGTTGGACTATGAAGAAAGCTGAGCGCCGAAGTATTGCTTTTGAACTATGGTGTTGGAGAGGCTCTTGAGAGTTCCTTGGACTGCAAGGAGATCCAACCAGTCCATTCTAAAGGAGATCAGTCCTGAGTGTTCATTGGAAGGACTGATGCTGAAGCTGAAACTCCAATACTTTGG
The DNA here is from genome assembly GCF_032452875.1 of Bos javanicus. Lineage (NCBI taxonomy): Eukaryota > Metazoa > Chordata > Mammalia > Artiodactyla > Bovidae > Bos > Bos javanicus. Next base: position 29,871,286 of record NC_083895.1, read on the forward strand.
CCACGTGATGCGAAGAGCTGACTTATTTGAAAAGACCCTGATGCTAGGAAAGACTGAGGGCAGGCGGAGAACGGGATGACAGGGAATGAAATGGTTGGATGGCATCACCAACTCAATAGACTTGAGTTTGGGTGGACTCCAGGAGTTGGTGATGGACAGGGAGGCCTGCCGTGCTGCAGTCCATGGGGTCGCAAAGAGTTGGACACGACCGAGTGACTAAACTGAACTGAAACGATATGTCAAAGTCCCGAGTAAGCTGTCAGGCTCATTACTACAAAACTAGTAGTAATGAATTTACTCAGTTATGCTCTGAGATATATTCTCTTCTCTGGTTTGTATAGGGTCTTGAGGGATAGGAAATAAGGAAAAGGCTGAGGTATATGACACTAATTGTATTGAAGGTGGGGAGAATTGAAAATAAAATAGGTGGAAAAATAAAATTAAATCTCTGAATAGTAACTCACAGCTTAGTACTCTTTTGAGGGAGGTACAGGTTTCAAAGGTAATCAGTAACACAAAGCAAATCAATGAAGTAGAATTCTAACCTTTTAAGTTTAATGGCCACATCTTGGGTGCTATACTACATAGTTTTGGTGGACACCCAGTAATTGGGGTTAGAGTTTCTCAAAGGTTCTGGGATCAATGTTTCTAGAATCTGACATCTTATGAAGACCACAATGTGGGTTCAACTGTCAAGCATCTGAGAGAATATATGAACAGAAGAGACCACACGAATATTATCCACAGAAAACAAGAAAAGTAAATAACCTAATAGTTTTATTATATCTTTATGAGGGTACATACTATACATTAATCAATGCATCTGATAAACAACTGCCTGTGAGACATCATACAGAGGATGGAAAAGATGAGTAAGATGGTGCTTTTCAGAGGCTCAAAGTTGAGTGGGTTGTATTATAATTATTTATTATGTCTTCCTCCACTATGAGAACAGACAGCTGGTTTTGCTCATTCTTGTATTCCCAATATTTAGAAGAGTGCCTGGCACATGGGTGCTCAATAAATATTGATATGAAATTAGATCATCCTTTGCATAGATGTATGTTTTATTAGACTATTACAGACTACATATTTCTTGAGGATAGGTGATGGCTTTATCTTTTATCCTAAAGTACCTGGTTTTGAATATAGCAATGTCTGCCACTGAACTGTAACTTTCAATTCATTCTTGAGTGTATTTACTAAATTATTAAAGCTTGTGGGCGTCTGCACTCTTAACCATAGAGAACCAACACTGTGAATTACACCTATGAAGTCTCAGGAAACTCTTTTATTTAATGAGGAGAAGAAGGTAATTTGAAGGATGGAAAGTTTTAAAACATTTTAAGTTGAGTCACATTTGACCTAGAAGAAAAATTCACAGAAAAAAAAGACAGTGAGGGGAATGGGGAAAATCTGATAGAGGTTAGGGACTAATCTTGAAAGCAAAGCTGAAACAAAACATGTTTTCCATAAAACAAAAAAAGAAAGAAAAGAAAAAACTGCCTTTGTTAAATAAGAAACATGGTGGTTATTCAGCATGAACAGAGTCATTTTTCCGGGCATGGCAGGCTCAGGGACAGAACTAGAGACACTGATGAAGCAGACTTTTCCAGCCCAGTGGCTGTGGCAAGCTTTACTGCACTTTAGAATCACCTGGGGAGACTTTTAAGCACTGCTGATGCCTGGACCCACCCACTGAGCTTCTGATTTAGTTGATTTGAAGAGGGTCTCAACAACCACATTTCTGAAAAGTTCCCCAAGTGAGCCTACTGGAAAACCAGGTCCAGAGAACTGCGTTAGAGGAAGAATACGGTCAGGAAAAACAGAATTTTGTTAGAGAAGGGACAAGATCTGTAATAGGAAGCCTCAGATTTTAGTCCAGATTGTGGGCAGATCATTAATTTCTCTTCTTCTGTGTCTCTATATTCTCAAAGGCAAAATGAGATCTAGCAAAGCTGTTAGAAACACAAAAAATAAAAATGGCTGTGAAGCACTGCATGGTCACTAATATGCCAATATTTATTTAATATCACCACTAGGACCTTCAGTCTTTTAGTTCTGGTTTGAAATTTTGTACAGAACCCCACACAGAAAGTGATTAACATGTGCCAAATGAAAACTTACATTTTCATGTTAACAAATCCAGAGTGGAATAAAGGAAGCAATTAGAAATCAGATAGTCATTCCTCTATAATGGGAAATGGTCCCAGAGAGATGGACTGGTAACCTTAGGAGGAAAGGCCCTTCATTAACTCTCATTTTAGTTAATTGCTATGTTCACAAATTATTTTACCAACATGAGAGTACAATCAATCTCCATCTCCTTTCTAAAGCAGGCTAGAAATTCTGGGCCAGAAATAATTTAGCACCCCAGATTTTTATCACCTGACAAAATTTGTCTTTTCACTTCAGGGCTTTTTTGCAAGGTCTTTGGGTCCTAAATTAACTCCTGCCAAAGCTAGAATACTTTATTTCTTCAAGGGAGATGTCTCCAACACCCAATTTATTGCTTTTAAATATAAATTCATATCAAAACATGAATTGACCTATCATGATAGATAATGTTTAGTTGCCAAGTGGTGTCCGACTCATTTGCAACCCCATGGACTGTAACCCACAAGGATCCTCTGGTCCATGGGATTTTTCAGGCAAGAATACTAAAGTGGGTTGCCATTTCCTTCTTCAGGGGATCTTTCTGACCCAAGGACAAAACCTGTGTCTCCTGTACTGGCAGGCTGATTCTTTACCACTGAGAGACTTGGGGAGTGATAGAAAATTATTTTAAGGTCAAATCAATGCCAGGACCAAAACTTTAAAAATAAGTTTGGTCAGGGATCTCTGGCAGTTCAGCGGTTAGGACTCCATGCTTCCAATGCAGGGATGGGGGTGGGGCGTTGCAGGTCAATCCCTGGTGGGAGTGCATGCTGTGTGGTGCAGCCAAAACATTAAAAAAGGGTCTGGTCAACAGAAACGTGCGTTCTCTACAAAATTCACCTAGATATTTGTGATCAACTTTCTGAAATTACAACTTCCAATAGATATGAGCTGTGTACTAGGTAATATAGGAGTTCTCTTTAGGAGAGAAGCATTGTCCTCTGTCACTTTCTGTTAAGGAGTCTTCCTTCATAGCCAAGAGAACACCTTCAGACTGGCTGGACTGCTCAGAGAAGCTGACACTCTCTCTCAGAATCCAGCCTGCTCTCAGTTGCAGTCCACAGCCTGTTCAGAGGTCCTTGCAGCTTTTCAACACCCAAGGTATGGAGGAAAAACTCTAGCTGATAAGAACTGCTTTCCACCAACTGGGGGGTGATGCTATTCAAGCAAGATTTCCTGAACAAAGATTGATGGAAATAAGCCCAGGCAATTCTATTTCTTACTGAGTCTTTAAAGTTTAGAGCCTGCATAAAGGACAAGGGTCTCAGTTTACGAGGCCAGTTAAGTGATCTATCCAACGTCCACAGAAACTTCTCAGGCAGGACTTGAACTCAAGTCTTCTAGCTCCATGTCTACTATATCACACTACCTTCGCAATCCCTCATGGAACATGTTTAATGTTAGGTCAATTTTCCAGGCATGGCTAAGTGGTAATTGTTGTCATGTGGGAAGGGTATTGGGCTGAGGATGAGATCTGGGGTCTAGCCCTTGCACTGCTGTGTGTGTTTGTGTATGTGTGTCTCTGTGAGTGTGTACATGATCTTTAAAAGATCTGGCCTCTTTACTAGTTTTTGGTTCAGTTTGTTCATCCACAGCCTAGAAAACCCCAGACACTGACTCAGTTCTACCATCTGCTTCTTCCTGTACCAGGTACAGCTCTGAAGGCTCTCACAGAGCAGTGTTGACTAGTGTCATCACAAATCCATGGTCTCCAATCTCATGCTGCTCAAAAAAGACCCATTCATCTCCTCCTGAAATCTCTAATAATCTTAGTCTCAGTCTTTTGCTTCTATGCTTGCTCCTTTCCAAATTATTCTTCATAAAGCATCCAGAGTTGTCTCTTTAAACATACACACAACCACGCTATTTTCCTGCTCACAACTCTTTAATAATAGCTTCTCATTGCACTGTGAATAAAACCCCAACTCATTCCATGCCTACAAGGTCTTGCAGGTTCTTGCCCACATCTTCCTCTCAGACCTCATCTCAGGCCATTCTCCTCTGTTAGTATTTGACAACCACAATAATCCCGGTTTAGCTCCTTACACATGCCAGATTCGTCTTTCCTGCTTGTTATGGAGTGAATGTTTGTGTCATCTCACCCCTGAAACTTAATACACTGAAGCCTTAACCCCCACTGTGGCTGTATTAGGAGATCGGGCCTCTAAAAAAATAATAAAGGTTAAATGAGGTCACAATGCTGGGGCCCCAGTCAGATAGGATTAGTGTCCTTATAAGAAGACACATTAGAGAGCATGTTCTCTCTCTGTATAAACACTAAGGAAAGGTAATGTGAAGACAGAGCAAGAAAGTGGCTGTCTAAAGGACAGGAAGAAAGCTTTCATTAGAAACCCAGTTTGCCTTCACACTGATAACAGACTTCTAACCTCCAGAACAGTGAGAAAACAAATTTCTGTTTTTGAAGCCACCCCGTCTATAGTATTTTGCTATAGAAGCCCAAGCAGAGTTAATATACTACTGCCTCAGAGTTTTAAACATACGCTATTTCCTTCTTTCTGGATCCTCCCTCTTTCTTCTTCCTTCCTTTTTTCAACTTTCTCACTTTCTGTTTAATATGCCTTCCAATTGGACCACTGTAATAAAACAACTCTCCCGAACGTCACCATTTCACCACAACCACCAGGTATTTATCATTTTATTTTACTGGACCCTCTCTTTCCCATGGGACACTGTAGATCCCTTAGTTTTTGAACCCTCTTCTTCCCTGGCTTTGATTTCAATACTTTCTCTAGGTACTCCTCTAACCATTTCCTCAAGATTTCATTCTGGAACTGCTTAAATGTTAGTGTTCCACTTGATCTTGCCCTTGGCTCATGGTTCTTTTCTGTATAATATTCTCTTTGGGTAACTTCATCAATCTTCATGATTTTAATTCTAATAGTGTGTTGATGATTCCCAAACCCAGCTCAGTCCTCTAAAATAGATTTGAATATTCAACTGCTGGCTAACCATCTCTACTTGGGTAGTCCCCAGGCACCTTAAACTGAAGATATCTACAAGGGAACTCTATATCTCCCCTGGGGAACCAGTCTCTCTCTTTCAATTCACTATTTCAGTTCATGGTCACATTGTGATCTGAACAAAAAAACCTAGGGTCATTCGAGGCTATCCCTTCTCCTTCACAAACTGCTTATTTTTTTTTTCAAGTACCAGAAATAAATTAGTCATAATTAGTTACTAGTTCACTCTCATTATGTTAGTACCTTTGCAGTAACAATATGCTCTCATGGGTTCCTCTAAGCAAAAATACCTACCTTTCCCTCTTTGAAGTGCTTCTTGAGCTGCTTCTGCATGGCAGTCAACTTCTTGGACTGCACTCCACTGTAAGCCAGCAGCATGCCACCAAACTGCCTCTCAGTGATTCTCCCATCCACAGGGTCATGGCGTTCAAACTGGAAAGTGAACAGAAAGAATGTTCACGAGGTCAAATGCAAAGTATTTTGACATGGGATGTGGAATGATCAACTGTTGGATTCTGAGAACAACTAATGGCTGGGATCATATTTTGAACTATAATTCTTACCAAGATTTAAAAAAAATTAGAAACAGAATATTTGGGTTTTCCAGATGTGCCATAAGTTACCCAACTACTCTAGGAGTCAATTTTCTCACCAATAAAACAGCTACTATAACATTTCCTATATCTTCTAGATCAGGAACTTCCTTGTGAGAATAAAAACCATGTTAAATCTCCATTCAAACTCATCAGTAATATTATTAGTAATAAGTGCTCTCTGGATCATCCACATCTCTGTTACTCAGAGAAAACTTCTTAAAAGTTAATTATTATAAATTTGATCAATTGTACATACCAGTTCCTTGATCTGTACTTAATGTTGTTATACAGACCTCTAAAAATTTCAAAGAAGAGCAATGTGTTTTCCAGTTTTCCCCCAAATGGTAATCAAATGTTAGAACATCAACAGAACTTGAAAAAAAAATGTATAGGGCATACGATGCCTCAATTAGACATGCATACTTATCACAAAGCTACAAAAAATCATTAGGCATATTTAAATATGCAGACAGAAAGGCTAAGCACAAAAAACTTCAAGCTAATCTAAGTAATATCAGAAAATGAAGACTGTCATTTAAAAACAGAGAGAAAAAAAAATAAATAAATAAAAACAGAGAGAAGTGATCTCAATACCAGCTGCAGTGTTAATAATATGTAAATGCCTATTAATAACATGGCTAAAGATGGGCCTAGAAACCAATTAGAAAGCAAAATGATTTTAACATGGTAAAATTTCCCCATGGTTTTATGGAAAATAACAGTTACAAAGAAACTTTCAGATTCCTACATGGTAGGGCAAAATCTTATTCTCCTAAGAGGGTTATATAAAGACATAGGACATTGCTAAGTAAGATCAAGTCAACAAACATTTCCTGAATGTCTACTAGTTATCTAGCACTGTTAGTCACTGTAGGGTACAGGAAAGAAGAAGATTCAGTTTCTGTCCTTAGGAACTTTACCATCTAGTAACAAGATAAGGTTTACATGTAAGACATAAAATAAGGAAGTATGCAGTTAAGGGTGAAAGTCTTTCTCAGTTTTTATTTCCTTGCTTAGTTTGGTAAATCAATATACACTTTGTCTCCTCATTGGTCAGACTACGTCAGTGAGCAAGACACAAGAATTACTTTTTAACAACAGCAATCATTTGCTGATAGTGTACTATGATCCAGGTACTTCACTCATACAATCTTTCATTTAATTGCTGTAACAATCCTATGGAGTAGATATTATCAGCTCCATTTTACAGTTGAGAAAACTGAGGTAGATGAAGTTAGAGCTGGGAGTCATATGTGGCTCTGTCTGGACCCACAGACTGTTATCTCAATAACATACTATTTCCTCCTTCTAAACACTAGTACATATTTATCCTATAGGATAGCAATATGTTGTTTTGGATAAACTTATAAAGCAAGAGTGCTTAGTCATATTTGAGTGAGAAGCAAAACTTGTTCCATAGAAATCAGCATCAGCAATACTAAGCAAAAGCCTCGTTTTTAACTCAACCACTCAGTATTTCATGTTTGCCACACCATCACTTCTACAGAGCTGATTAATTTTTGACAATACCAAAAGTTTTCAGGATTTAAGTTTGACTTATGATTCAATTAACTACCCTGAAACAAAAATGGAGGACTGATAAAGTTTTTTTGCAAATGAACATACTTTCTGCAATGTTTAAATCAGATTTTCAGTGACATGTGATATCCACGCCAAAGTTGGGGTTCTTTAAGGCAAGTGAAACAAAGCTGCCATCCCTGGTCTCCTAGGCTTCCACTATTTAGGGTGTTCATTTTACCGTTATCTGGGAGATTTCACAGTTGTACAGAAATCCCATAAATTTGAATTAGATGAGTTAAGTTTTATCCCACAAGATAGATTCAAGGTTGCAATGTCTCTTTTTACAGTGTTGGCAGCAGCAGCAGCAGTGTGCTCAGGCTTATGAAAGCCTGCATTCATCTGCTCTCCACAGGGGCATAAACCTCACCTCTGCCACGTTTCAAAGCAGTAAAGACAATTTCCAGTGGAGATCCCCAAGTAACAATTCCAGTGCTCAAATTAGCATTTTTATTAATGTTCTTTGAAAACACAGACTTGCCTTTTTCTATCATTATTATTATTGTTGATATTTTGATGTGGTTGGAACATGAAAGGGAGTGAAAGTGAAAGTGTCCAACTCTTTGCATGGACTGTTGCCTGCCAGGCTCCTCTATCCATGGAATTCTACAGGCCAGAAAACTGGAGTCGGTAGCTGTTCCCTTCTCCAGTGGATCTTCCCAACCCAGGGTTTGAACCCAGGTGTCCCACACTGCAGGCAGATTCTGTACTGTCTGAGCCACCAGGGAAGCCTAAAAACTATAAAACTCAGCTCCAAGCAGTATAGCCCACTTCAAAGTTCACTACCTTCTCTACAGTTAGATTTGGAGCAGCACTAAAGACCTACTAGGCCAGGGAACGTCAAGTGTAGTTTCTCAAGGACCTGAATTAGGGCTATATTTTCAAGGGCAATAGCTTGACATCATGTAGCACCACATGAATATAATCCCCAAGGTCATGAGAGGGTCTTTGGGGAAAGATAGATTATTGCAAAATTATCACAGTGTAGAAAGCTTCTAATTATACATCTGGAAGCAATTCAAATGATTGGCTTGTATTTTATTTATCAGATATTGATAAAGCCTCTTAAGTTCCACTTCAGTAGGACAATTAAGAAATTCCATTCTATTTGATCCTGTGGCACAGAATATGTGTGTTCCAGGGTACCACCCACAATTTTCTCTGCTCCTTCAGACTGTATTTACAAAGCTACAGTAATAGAAACAGCATGGTACTGGCATGAAACCAGACATAAAGATGAGTGGAACAAAAGAGCCCAGAAATAAACCCACACACCCTGGGGTTAACTACTATGACACAGGGATAAGAAAACACAATGGAGAAAAGACTATTCCTTCAATAAGTGGTGCTGGGAAAACTGGAAAGACACTGAAAACAATGAGATTAGAACATTCCCTCCTATCATATATAAAACATTCCACATATAAAAACAAACTCAAGATGGTTTAAAGATCTAAACATAAAACCTGAAACCATAAAACTCCCAGAAAAAAGTTTGACATAAATTGTAGCAGTATTTTCTCGCATCAGTCTTCTAAGACAAGAAATAACATAAAAAGAAATAACATTAAAAATGAAATTAAAAAGAAATAACATAAAAAAATAAACAAATGGGACCTAATTAAACTTAAAAGTTTTTGCTCAGCAAAGGAACCATTGACAAAACAAAAAGACAACCTATGGGATGGAAGAAAATATTTGTAAATAATGAGAAGGGGTTCATATCCAAAACATACAAAGAGCCTATACAAGTCAGTATCAAAAAAACCCAATCAGAAAATGGGCAGAAGACCTGAATAGACATTTTTCCAAAGAAGAAATACAGATGGCTAACAGGCACATGAAAAGATATTCTGTATCATTAATTATTAAAGAAATGTGTAAATCAAAACCACAATGAGGTATCACGTCACACCTGTCAGACTGTCTATCATCAAAAAGTTTACAAATAAATGGTGGCGAAGGTATGGAGAAAAGGGAACTCTCTTCCTATACTGCTGGTGCAAATGTAAATTGGTGCAGGCTGTTGAGGTCCTTTAATGGACCGGAACCTGGTGGTCCAGTGTCGACGATAAGAAAGTAAAGGAGAGAGAAAGAGGCTGATATTCCTTGGTTTACGCAGAAAACCAATAAAGCTCCTGACACGGGGCTTGCGCTATTCATGAAGGCACCTGGCACCCTCTCGATGGGGTGAAGGCACAGAGTACCTTCTCGAGAGGGTCTCATTAGCCTGGGCAAGAAAGTGAGCCCAGTGGGCTTCTGCACTCCAGAGAAATAGCCTGAGAGAGAGAGAGAGAGAAGACACGGGGACCCAAGCTCTGATGGAGCAAGGGTGTTTTATTCAACATTGTGTGAGTATTTATACTGTCTTACAAGGTAGCTGTTTTCAGCAGAGATAAAATCAAAACTTACAAGTAATCAAGGAAACATGAGGTCATCCATATGAAAGAGAGAGGGTTGTAAATAATCACTTTTACCGTATGGGTCATAAAAAGGAAGAGGGTCGTAAATAATTACTTATCACCATATGGAAAAACTAATGAAGGAAATGCATGCATTCCTAAGCCCCAGGGAGTAGTTTGCTACTCCACTTAATTCCTGAATATTCAGGAATTACTAAGGGACAAACGATTCATGACAGATCCAAAACAGCACACAGGAAGCCTCCTGTTAAATGCTTCCTGACAGCAGGTCACTACAGAAAACAGTACGGAAGTTCATTAAAAAACTAAAAATAGAACCACTATATGACCCATCAATTCAACTCCTAGGTATATCTATCTGAAAAAAAAGAAAACACTAATTCAAAAGACACATGCACCCCGATGTTCATACCAGCACTATTTACAATAACCAAGACATGGAAGGAACTCAAAAGCCATCAACAGATGACTGAACTAAGAAGACGCAGTATATATATAAGCATATATGCAATGGAGTACTACTCAGCCATAAAAAGAAGGAAATACAGTCATTTACAGTAATATGGATGAATCTAGAGAACGTTATGTTTAGTGAAATAAGTCAGAGAAAGACAAATAATATTATCACTTACATGTGGAATCTAAAAATAGTACAAATGAATGTAAATATAAAACAGACACAGACTCAAAGATACAGAAAATAAACTTACGATTATCGAAAGGGAGATGAAAGGAGGGACAGACAAATTAGGGGTATGGGCCTAATAGATATAAACTACTATATACAAAATGGTAAGCAATAAGGATATATTGTAGAGCATAGGAAATTATATCCATTATCTTGTAGTAATCTATAATGGAGTATAATCTGCAAAAATACTGAATCACTATGCTGTACACCTGTAATGAACACAATATTGTAAACTGACTATACTTCAATAAAACAAAAAAGAAATTCGAATCTGTTGAATCCTGTGGCACAGAATATGTATGTTCAGCACACTACCCACCATTTGCATGGCTTCCCTGAGTCTAGGAATAGAGCTGAACAGCTTAGCATTTCTCTTCTGTCACTGCCACTTTCTCAAATGGATACAAGCTGTTGGCTTCCTATTGTTCCCCAGGGGGCTGCAGGGCAGAGAAACAGGGGACAGAGAAGAGGAGCCAAAAAACTGTCTGCAAGATTTTCCATCGGTTTCTGACCACACTGTGCCTCTCTTCCCGTCCTTGGCCCTTGTTGTTCTTTGGAAGGACAGATGGTATTTGTATGCATATGCGCGTGCACACACACACACACACACATATAAAGAGAGGAAATGATTTAAGGAAGAAGGGAAGCTAGGAAGAAAACATGTACTATGAACAAAGGCCAAAATAAGATTAGAAAATCGTAAAAGAAAAAAGAAATCAGTATCTGCAAGTGGGTCTTGATTTATTAAAGCCTTTTGAGGTTAATATATTTCAACAAATGTAAAATTCTTCTCTATCACAAAATTACATTTCAGGTGACTCTGTCTACCCCTCAGAGTAAATCCTGCCCTTTTACAAGTATAGGCTTTTCCTAGCTTCTGAACTGTACAATTCGAGTAATGCAGAGTAATCTCAAGCCACTGAGCTGAATACATCTTTTTCCATCTGACAGTATTTGGATTTTGAGATGTGAATCATGTCACTGCTGCTACCACTAGGAGTCTCAGAAAAACTGTTTTGGAAAAATGATTTCAGGCCCAGTTCTCTACTGCAAACCACCCAGCAAACATGACATGTACATTCCATAGCTTAAATATGAAATCTATGTTTCTACAATTGGTAAGGGACATTAGAGAGCTCCAGGTCAAATTGCCTTAATCTTAAAAGTATGAATTTTCTTAATCTTTAAATACAAGATGCATCTTCATTGTCAATAATTAATATGACTGTCTTTAGGCTAAGGAGGAAGGCCTACAATTTGGATTGAAGGCAACATGATTCAGTGCCCTGAGCAAGAGCCAAAACAATCCATTGGCATCTAGGGCCATGAGATTATAGATTACCAAATTTTTAACTTGCTAGACTCTTCTACTCCAAATCCAAGGATTCTTTCTATTTAAAAATGGTTTTAAAGAAAATTCATGTTGGTGAGTAAATCAAGTGACTAAAAGACCTGAGTACCAATCACACAGTTAGATCGGAAAAAGATTAACTTTATAGTCTGATAGTCAAAGTTAGGAAAATAACAAGACTAATGCATGAACTTAATATAGGATAATAAAAATCAGGATGTATTTGACTAAAGGTGTTGGAGAAAAATATTTTAGATCTGGAACAAAAGGATTCAAGGTTTGATACGTTTTGGTTTCATTCCATGACAAGTAATATATTTAAATGACTAGGAATATAGATTTTAGAATCAGCTGCCTGGGTCTGAATTTCAGCTTGAACCCATACTTGCTGCTGTGACTTACTTTCTCTAAAAATTTAACTTCTTCTCATCAAAAAAATAAAAGGGAGATAATATTCACAACCTCAAAGTGTTATAAGGATTACTTGGGATAATGTGTGCAGAAAAATTAGTACAGAGTTAGGTGCATAGTCTGAATTCCAATAAATGTAGCAATTAATATTCTTATCACCATATCACTTCTCAGGAAAGTGCCTCAATTGATTATTCTTTTTTTAAAAATATAAATTTATTTATTTTAATTGGAGGTTAACTCCTTTACAATATTGTATTGGTTTTGCCATACATCAACATGAATCCACCACGGGATTATTCTCTTCTTAGTAAGTGTTAACTAAGTTCAGCTTACTAGGTCTCACTTCTCTTTTCATAATTGCTTTTGCCCCGTCTCTGTTTACAGACTACTACTTTCATATTTGAAGAGCAGAAAAAGTGAATGCAACAAATATCATTTGTTATACAATATAATAGAATAATTCCTAGATTAAACTACCTAGAGGAGGCTGAAGCAGATCAACTTAATAAGACCTGTATCCTGGCCATATATTACTAGACAGAAAACTTGCATAAAGGAGGTACACAATAAATATGTAGTAAGTGAACAGAGGTAGAACACTAGAAAATTAATTCACAGCACGGTGTCCTAATGTTGAGAATATTTCCTATCTGAGGCAAGGATTACCTCTCCATTTCTCCCTTAACACCTACTTCCACAATATTGATTTTTATAAGAATATGTTTGAGAACGTCATTAAATATGACTAGTCAGTAATATATTTGAGTGCTTATTAATATGCCAGGTATGGTCGCACAGAGTCGGACACGACTGAAGCGACTTAGCAGCAGCAGCAGCAGCAGCAGTCCTAAGAACTTACCTTATGTAATCCTCACAATGTTATATAATAGGTATTATTATTATTGTTTTATTTTATAGACATGGGCACACAAGCAGAGAGAAATTAAATAACTTGCTCATACAGTTAATCTGGTGAGAAATTTCTCTTTTGGCCAAAGCAATCTTTTGCTTTTTTTTAAAAATAAATTTATTTATTTTAATTGGAGGCTAATTACTTTACAATATTGTATTGGTTTTGCCATACATCAACATGAATCTGCCATGGGTATACACGTGTTCCCCATCCTGAAACCCCTCCCACCTCCTTCCCTGTACCATCCCTCTGGGTCATCCCAGTGCACCAGCCCCAAGCATCCTGTATCCTGCATCAAACCTGGACTGGCGATTCGTTTCATATAAGATATTATACATGTTTCAATGCCATTTTCCCAAATCATCCCACCCTCGCCCTCTCCCAGAGTCCAAAAGACTGTTCTATACATCTGTCTCTTTTGCTGTCTTGCATACAGGGTTATCTTAAAGGCATCAACAATCATATTTCCTTTCTTACTCTGGTTACGGAAAGCTTAGTCAAGTTTGTGACCTACCTCTAGCAAGAACGGGAGTTTACAACTTATATTTTTCATAATAATCTTACTTCTGGCTTTCTCTTAACCTTCTTCCATTTTTTAACTTTCATTTCTCAGCAAGTTTTATTTTGTTTCACTGAATGTATTCTTTAGGGCTTTATTAAACCCTTTTTTGAACAAAGCAGGGTATAAAAAAGTGGTGTTGGACATCTTTGTTGTTTCAGTTTTTGGTTATGATAAATATCACCACTGGGATAAAGTTTTTCTGTATTTTTCATCATTCTTTTTGGGTTGATCTCTAGAAATGAATTATGAAATGAAAATCTATACACTCTTTTAATTTTTGACTATGAAATATTTGATATATACAAATAAAACCCATGATAGACAAGTCATGAAGCATAATAATTAAAAAAACTTCCATGAATATACCACTAATCTGAGAGGAAGCATTAGCACAAACAGTTGGGGTTCATCCCTCTGCCTCCCCTAAGAGGTAACATCACTGGACTTCATTTTTTACTGCCTTGCAATCTTTGTTTAGTTAAAAACACGTTAACAATATTGTTTATTTCTTCTTTCTTCTGAACTTTATAAAATGGTATCATAGGGATGTATTCGTTTGTGATTTTCTTTTTCCAATTAACCGTTATACTTTTAGAATTCATTCATGTTGATACATTTTTTAAAATTTAAATTTATTTAATTGGAGGCTAATTACTTTACAATATTGTATTGGTTTTCCATACATCAATATGAATCCGCCATGGGTGTACATTTAAGCATGCTTCTTTCATTCTTACTCTATTGTAGATTTCTATTATTTGAAAATATCACTATCAGTTTTCCTATAAATGGACATCTGAGTTATTGTCAGCCTTTTTTATAAGGCTATTATGGATATTCTTATACCAGTGTCCTGATGAAACAGCAACAAGGGTTCCAAGTCTAGAGCATGTATGTAGAAGTGGAACTCCTGTCTTATCAAGATAATATCTAATTACTTGGCAAAAGAATCACACCAATACTTTTCATCAGCTATGTACAAGAGCTCCCTTTGTTTCATACTTTCACCAGTACTTGGTGTCGTCAGACTTTTTATTTTTTGCCAATCTAGTGTGTGTAAAAATAGTAGGTATAAATTCTTTAATGCTTTTGATATATACTGCTTAATTTCTAGAAAGATGTATTGCTTTACAATCCTAACAGTATATGAGAACACCCTTGATAACATCAAGTATAATTTTTAAAAATCTCTGCTAGAGTAAAAATGGTAACCCATTTTAATTAGCATTTCCTTGATTACTAGTGAGGCTGACCATTTTTCATATATGTGTACTGGTCACTTCTATTTCTTCCTCTGAATTTTCTACCTTCTTTGCCTATTTATTTACAGAAGTGCTGAAATATGTCTCATTAATTTATAAGATTAAAAATATTTGCCCTGTATTAATATAGTATAAGTTTTTTTTACCCAGTTTGCCCATCTTTCAATTTTGCTTAAGTCTGTTTTAAATCTTTATTGTGGTGAAACACAATCTATTTGCAACTTGTTTCACTGGCTTATAGCTAGTAACTCTTCCTGTTAGATAAGAGGCTAAGTATTGATTTGTCATTTCTTGATTAAAAAAAAGGAAACATAACCTAAAATATTAAAACATATTCTTCAGTGTCAATCAATGAAAGTGATTAAATCCTCAGAACAAAGGTAAGCTTTGCTTTAAAAAGTCCTCCAGATACTCGGTGAAGTAAATCAGACAGAGAAAGACAAATATCATATGATACTACTTATATGTGGAATCTAAAGAAAAGGTATAAATTAACTTATTTACAAAACACAGAGTTACAGATGAAGAAAACAAACTAATGGCTACCAACAGGGGGAAAAGGGGGACGGATAAATTGGGAGGTTGGGACTGACATATACACACTACTATTTATAAAATGTGTGTGTGTGTGTGTGTGTGTGTGTGCGTGCACGTGTGCATGCTCACTCACTTCAGTAGTGTCTGACTCTTTGCAACCCCATGGATCATAGCCTGCCAGGCTCCTCTGTCCATGGTATTTTCCTGGCAAGAATACTGGAGTGTGTTGCCATGCCCTTCTTTAGAGGATCTGCCTAACCCAGGGATCAAACCCACGTCTCCTGCACTGCCAGCAGGTTCTTTACTTGCTGAGCCACTGGGGATAGATAACTAATAAGTACCTACTGTATAGCACAGGGTACTCTACTCAATATTCTGTAATGATCTATATGGGAAAAGAATTTTAAAAAGAGTGGATATATGTTATATATAACTGAGTCACTTTGCTGATTAGCAGAAACTAGGACAACACTGTAAATCAACTATACTCCAATAAAAATTAATTTCAACAAAATAAAATCAACTGAGAATATTAAAATAAATAATAAATCCTCCAACTTGCTGACTTTTTTTAAACTAGTTTTTTTTTTTTTTCTTTTGCCATGCCACAGAGCACGCAGGATCTTAGTTCCCCAATCACGGATTGAACCCATGCCTCTGGAAGTGTGGGGTCCTAACCACTGGACTGCTAGGGAAGTCCCTTAAACCAGTCTTAATGTTTGGGACTTTAGACTAAAATGGGGTTATTTAAACCTAACTTAACCAGGTTCCTTTTAATTGAGGGAATAAACTCATGGAAATTCAGTCCATTTAACTATCTTTTTTTGTTTAAAGGAATATAATCAGCTCTGGAGTGATGATAGCTCAGTTGGTAAATAATCCACCTGCAATGCAGGAGACCCCAGTTCAATCTCTGGGTTGGGAAGATCCACTGGAGAAGGGATAGGCTACCCACTCCAGTATTCTGGCCTGGAGAATTCCATGGACTATAGTCCATGGGGTTGCAAAAAGTCAGACACGACTGAGCGACTTTCACTTTCATGGAGTGATGGAGAAAGCGAAAAAAAAAAAAAAAAAGTTCAGTTCTAAAGAAAAGAAGGCCTAAAAGGACTATTATACTTTCTTAGAAAAATCCCTCAGGTTGTTAAAGAATAATCCATTCTCTATCATTCATAATAGCAAATATTACTGTTACAGCATTTACTATGTGCCAGATCCTGTTCTAAGTGCTTTCCATATATTAATTCACATAACATTCTGAATTATACAAAATCTGTGTGGTTGTTTTTTTCCTAAGATATGACCTTGATCAATATGAAAAAGACTCAAATTCTGGCAAAATTAACAGCTATTTAATATTCTAATCAATCTATGAAATTAGTGTTTCCATATGGAATCACTATATCATGTTAGTCTCAAGCTATTTTTTCCTCTACGATAACTCTTTCAGAAAGCAGTAGATCTTACCATATCCCATTTCTGCTTTCAACACCATTTTATTCTAAATCACAGCAACATGAAAAATACCTTAGTCTTGGCACTATATATTCCTTTGAGATTTGAGGCCCAACATTATTCAGAGTTCAAGGACATTCTTCTTTTCATGAGATCACAAGAATTTTGGAAACAGAAAGTCCATGTATTGGAAAAAAATATAAAAGATTCAATTTTAGGAGATAAGAACCAAGGACTAATCGTGGTAGGAAAGCAAAGTGCTGCCTTTTTCTCATCTGAGTGTCAGTTTGTTTTCCTCTGACTTCATTATTTCTGTAGATGGCTCTCTGAGACCTATTGTCTAGGTGAAAATACAACATATATTTCCATGCTGCTTTAGTCCGAGCATTGCTGACAGCATGTCAGCACTCTTTTTATGAGTTGGAGATTTAGCTTGTTCATTACTTGACACCTAATCTCATTATAAAAGACTTGATGTGCTGATTTTACCTAAAGGTGAGGCAAACCGTGGAAGGCAGCAACCAGTGTGAGAAGCTGTTAAAAAGTAATGATGAAAATTAAGACATACAATTTACTTTGGGCTTGGTGTATTCCTAATGGATCAGTTCCTCACCACAGTGAATTATTAAATAAAGAAAAATAAAAGCCTCAACAAATTAGTAAAGCCAATCTAGCAACATATAGAAGGGATTAAATACCATAACCAAGTGGGATATATCCCACAAATGAGAGGATAGTTTAACAACTGAAAGTCAGTTAAGGTAAGACATATCAAGAGAATAAAGGTCAAAAACTAAATGATCAAAAAAAAAAAAACGGGGACAGAGGCAGACATTTCTTCTTGTTACCATTTTCATATGAGAATATGGGTAATTTCTCCTACTTTCATTAAAGAGAAAACTCTCTAAGTCAGTAGACAGCAATTACTGGCAAATGATGAAAATATCAAAATTTGCCTAATAGAGACAAGAAGGATATACATTTTTAGTGGACCCCAGTGAAAGAGCAGGGAAGGGACAGGGTAAAACCTTTAAAAGAATGACATACTGTTGAGGATATGACAAAGACTGGTTAGAATCAGTTAGGTCCAAGATGGCAGAAGATTTGACTTCCAATGGACCTTAAGCCTCATATATGTTCATTGTAATACGTTAGCATGCTAAATAACACAGCCACCAGCGCCATGACAGCTTTGAGGCCAACCATAATAGGACAAAAAGTGGGTAGTGGTCCAATTCCTGGAAATCTCTGCCCCTTTTCCCAAACAGTTGGAATAATCCTCCCCCTTGTTAGCCTATGAAACTACACAGCCCATAAAAACTAACCACCCCACATTTGGGGTCTCTTGCCTTCTAAGATGGCCCACACTCTGTCTGTGGAATGTGTTTCTCCCATGGAATGTGTTCTTTCTTTTTGAGATGTACCACAATCACTGCAGATCGTGATTGCAGCCATGAAATTAAAAGATACTTACCCCTTGTAAGAAAAGTTATGACCAACCTAGATAGCATATTCAAAAGTAGAGACATTACTTTGCCAACAAAAGTCCGTCTAGTCAAGGCTATGGTTTTTCCAGTGGTCATGTATGGATGCAAGAGTTGGACTTTGAAGAAGGCTGAGTGCTGAAGAATTGAAGATTTTGAACTGTGGTGTTGGAGAAAACTCTTGAGAGTCCCTTGGACTGCAAGGAGATCCAACCAGTCCATTCTAAAGGAGATCAACCCTGGGTGTTCTTTGGAAGGAATAATGCTAAAGCTGAAACTCCAGTACTTTGGCCACCTCATGCGAAAAGTTGACTCATTGGGAAAGACTGATGCTGGGAGGGATTGGGGGCAGGAGGAGAAGGGGACGACAGAGGATGAGATGGCTAGATGCCATCACCGACTCGATGGACCTGAGTCTGAGTGAACTCCAGGAGATGGTGATGGACAGGGAGGCCTGGTGTGCTGCGATTCATGGGGTCGCAGAGTCAGACAGGACTGAGCGACTGAACTGAACTGAACTGAACACTGGCTCAGATGGTAAGGAATCTGTCTGCAATGCAGGAGACTCAGGTTTAATCCCTGGGTCGGGAAGATCTCTTGGAAGAAGGCATGGCAACTCACTCCAGTATTCCTGCCTGGACAATTCCATGGACAGAGGAGCTTGGTGGGCCACAGTCCATGGGGTCACAAAGAGTTGGACACGACTGAGTGATATTTAAAAAAAACCTAAACATTCTGTCTATGAAATGAGTATCTTTCTAAATAATCTACTTCTTACCTATCACTTTGTCTCTCACTGAATTCTTTTGTGATGCGACATAAAGAGCCTGAATTTCATTAAGTCTTGAGACCAGGCGTGTGATCTCAATTGAAAGACAGTGGGGTCAGGTCCCAATCTGAGTTTTGGCTGGGCTGAATTCCAGGCCCACAGGTTCAAGTCCCAGTCTTGTGTATCTTCACCAGCATGATGTAAATTAGCCATCAATTCACTAAAATATGTAATATGAGCTCTCCCAAGCTGTATTGATTTGTACCTAATTTATAACAATACAATTAAACATAAAGCCTTTCTACAGCAAGAATAATTCAATCAATTTTAGACATTCTGTATTCTTTTTTTTATTCCCCTCCCATCTAGGCTGCCACATAACATTGAGAAGAATTCAATGTGCTATATAGTAGGTCCTTGTTGATTATCCAGTCTAAATATAGCAGTGTTAAAACAGTCTGTATTCTAAAGGAGACTTTTTTCAGCTGTGAAAGGACTTGGAACACCTCATGGATCTAGGGAAAGTAAATTGCTTTATGCTAAGCATTCAGATTTTTCTTTATTTTCCCTCTCTGGGATATTGTCCCCACTTTTTGTCTATCTGTACAACCCTGTCCTTTCTTGAACTTAACCTCTCTTCATGGCCCTACTGGTTATTCCAAAACACTTGATTTCTCTGAGTTTTCTGAGATCTTACAATAGGTTAGGTCTATGCAGGTCAGGAAGCAACAGTTAGAACTGGACATGGAACAACAGACTGGTTCCAAATAGGAAAGGAGTATGTCAAGGCTGTATATTGTCACCCTGTTTATTTAACTTATATTCAGAGTACATCATGAGAAACGCTGGACTGGAAGAAGCACAAGCTGGAATCAAGATTGCCGGGAGAAATATCAATAACCTCAGATATGCAGATGACACCACCCTTATGGCACAAAGTGAAGAAGAACTAAAAAGCCTCTTGATGAAAGTGGAAGTGGAGAGTGAAAAAGTTGGCTTAAAGCTCAACATTCAGAAAACGAAGATCATGGCATCCGGTCCCATCACTTCATGGGAAATAGATGGGGAAAGAGTGGAAAGAGTGTCAGACTTTATTTTTTTAGGCTCCACTTTATTTTTTTAGGCTCCAAAATCACTGTAGATGGTGACTGCAGCCATGAAATTAAAAGATGTTTACTCCTTGGATGGAAAGTTATGACCAACCTAGATAGCCTATTCAAAAGCTGAGACATTACTTTGCCAACAAAGGTCTGTCTAGTCAAGGCTATGGTTTTTCCTGTGGTCATGTATGGATGTGAGAGTTGGACTGTGAAGAAGGCTGAGCGCCGAAGAATTGATGCTTTTGAACTGTGGTGTTGGAGAAGACTCTTGAGAGTCCCTTGGACTGCAAGGAGATCCAACCAGTCCATTCTGAAGGAGATCAGCCCTGGGATTTCTTTGGAAGGAATGGTGCTAAAGCTGAAACTCCAGTACTTTGGCCACCTGATGTGAAGAGTTGACTCATTGGAAAAGACTCTGATGCTGGGAGGGATTGGGGGCAGGAGGAGAAGGGGACAACAGAGGATGAGATGGCTGGATGGCATCATTGACTTGATGGACCTGAGTCTGAGTGAACTCCGGGAGATGGTGATGGACAGGGAGGCCTGGTGTGCTGCGATTCATGGGGTCGCAAAGAGTTGGACATGACTGAGTGACTGAACTGAACTGAACTGAGGCATCATAGAAAATTACGCTTTGCATTATATTTTCTTTTCTTTTTGAAAGTGCACATAATTGCTTTTATAACATTATGTACTTCTTGAAGGAAGAGTCCATGTCTTATATTTTTTACTCTGTCATACCCAGAGCTGGGCCACACAGCATGTCCTCAATAAATAATTTTTGTTGACTGATTAAATTTCTCCCTCATATAAGACTCCCCTATCAATTCTTTACTTATCATCTACTAGGAGCTTAAGACACACTTTTCAGCCTATACTCTTGAATACTGAAGGTGAGACTATGCCACTTCACTAGAATTGATAATTATTCCTGGGGGTGGAAAATGTTAACACCGCCACTAGAATTTCAAAGATATGATTAGTTGTGGGCTCCACTATGAAGCTCCTTTTGCTGCTTTACCTAAGTCCAGTTATATATAAAATTTCTCAATAATATTCAGTTTGCATTTAAAAAACTGAAACAAACAAACAAACAAAAAAAAGGTAAATAAATAAGCATACTGGAGGATACAGACAGGATAGGCAATGCCAGACTCTGTAGGCCAAAATAATTTGTACTCGGAGTCTGAAACTATGCTGGAATGATAAATTAGGTGAGAATGGCAGGTTCATTAATTCATTCAAGTGAAAACCACAAAAACCTATCAGTAAAGTTTCCCTTCTTCTGTCACTTGGTATTGGAAAACCACCATATCATCAATTTTCATAAAATTCAAGCCAGGGTAGATGCCATAAAATCATTATAGTCACACTGTCATCCATTAGGAAAATGGGAATATTTTGATCAAAACACAGAGACCCACTCATCTAAATTAAAAGTCTGAATTGCAGCATCTATACGGAGCTGAAGACATGTGCAGGAGTCTTTTCATTTAGTCTTTAAAAAAATATATGTTTATTTATTTGGCCACACCAGGTCTTAGTTTCAGCATGCGTGTTCTTTGATCTTTGTCGTACACGCAGGCATCTTTAGGTGCAGCATGCAAACTCTTAGGTGCGGCATGTGGGATCCAATTCCCTGAACAGGGACTGACTCTGGCCCCGGCAATAGGAAGTACAGAGTCTTAGCCACTGGACCACCAGGGAAGGCCCTCATTTAGTCTTTACTCACTGAAATTCTAGTTTGGTAGCTTCTGGGAAATACTTTATGCAGCTCTATATAGTCTCTGTTCTGGCTCTCTTAAAGAATTAGGATATGCTTCCTGTGCCCATATCAGAGATCTTATTATTTGGGGTATGTAAATGAATCCAATGTATTACAGTGGCAAGGATAAAGGTTTTGCGGTCAGGCTGACTTGAGTTTGTTGTTTTTTTTTGTTTTTGTTTTTGTTTTGGTCTCTTACCAACTGTAAACTCCTGAGCAATCTATTTATCCTTTCTAACCCGTTTCCCTCATTTGTAAAATGGGTATAATAACAGTACTTCCCTTGTGAGATTATTCTGAGGGTTAAGTTAGATAATACATGTGAAACAATCACCCCATTTAATATTTTACAAAATGCATTTACTTATATTTTTTATATTTTAATATCTCTGAAATCAATATGCTTCTTATAATTGCTATTGGCTAGACAGCAGTTGCAATACTGTTGTCATTGCCTATAAAAGATGTCGAAGCTTACAAAATGAATGTCAGTGGCTTGGAAGAAAATCCTAGGTAACAGTGGAGTATTTCTTTAAGAAATGCTGCATTACCAATGCTCTTGATGGCTCAAAGGACAATTTGATGTCTAATAAAAGAAATTCATAATTCTGAGTCAAAAGAGAAATTCAGAAGAGTTGGGCCCTGAATGTGAGGACATTTTATACCAATTTGTCTTATTTATAATTCCTTTTATGAATACGTGGTATGTAAAATAATGGTACATCTCATCAATGTTTGTGTTTTAGATTCAATGAAATATGGTAATACATTGTCTAGCACATATTAAGAGCTCAGTAAATGTTAGCCGCTATTAATAAATGTTAGCTGCAAACAATAATAAACAACAATTTCGCTTCTGTTAACTTCAGTTCTGTTTAAAGAGTAACAAACTTTCTTTCCCTACAAAGACAATACAAAAAAAAATTGAGAAAGGAGAGAAAAACTACAACTAAGTAATTCTCTTAACTCTCTCCTTATTACTCTTCACATGAGCATTTTTCTTGTTTATGAGAAGAAAAGGAAAAGAGGTGGGCAAGAGTGGAACTGTGCTCAGGGCACAGAAAGTTTAATTCTCAACTGTCTTTCCTTATAAAAACTGTACTTCTGCAAAAATTTCTGGAAATAGGAGGTATAAGAATAGACTATAAGCTCTGCAGTTACTACCTATGGGACACAAATAAACAAGTGGGCTGAGAATAATAATGTACAAAATACTTCCTATTCTTTTGAGTCTCATAATCACCTTTGAAATAGGTGTAATAGTGACCATCTCCATTTACATAAGAGGAATGTGAGATCAGAAGAGTAAATGGGACAAAGCCAAAACGACAATAGTCTAGTGGGTTTTAAAACGAATGTGCGTTACCGGCATGATAAAATTATGTAACTACTTTTTATGAGTGAATGATTTTAAAAGTCCATCCCTAAAGGCTGATTTAAGATCATGTAATTACACATTTGCCTAACAAATTAAAAAAAAAGAAAAAAGAAAACCTAGCTAGGCAATTATAAATTAAACTGCTAGCTTATACCCAGGAGGAGACAGCATCATTAAAAATAGTTATTACTTGATGTTTTCTATAGGAACAATGTCACAGATACAAGATATGAAAAAATCAATTGTGGCTCAATTTGAAAAAGAGCTGTGTTCAAGGAATCCACCGTGACAACTCTCTCTATGCTTCACAAAAGCTAGACAGTTTAACTGAAAGAAATACAGGTTCATTACACTAAAACAATGGAACAGTTACGGTTGTACCTGTTTTTACATGATGAACTAAGTTGATTATTAAGTTGTATATTCTCAAATTTCTACCTTCTTGGAAAACACTAAAATACTATAGTTTGAGGACACTATCTGTAAAATTAGCAATACATTCCATTCTGTGGTTTCTGGAGCTCAAATCTCAATTTATTTCCCTTTTTGAAATGATGATCCCGTTTTGATTGGCTTAATCTTATCACCCATTTTAAATCTGCCCATTCAGAAAGCCACTGCATAGGCAATAAGCTCATGCCTATTAGGTGCTATGGAACTGGTTACTAATTTTTAATATACTCAAAATTATGCTGGAAACTGCCAATTTTCTTAGAACATAAAATAGAGCTAGAGAGTGAAATAATATACAGAAATTAGAATTCCGGTTGACTGACAAGCATAAAGACAAATGTAAGAAAGACTGAGAGACTAAAGCCTAGAAATATGCAGCTCACTGAAGCTTTAATGTAGAAGGTGGGAAGAAATGATGAGTCCAAATGCAGGCAGGTGAAAGGCAAAGTATCTAATGGGCAAGATCACTTTTGTGGTCATTGTCTTTCATTAAAAAAAAGAAAAAAAGATAATACATGTTTTTCCCTGACATAGGAAAATGGAGGAAAGTCATCAAATCCTTTTATGATGACAATGGTAAAAATAGAAAGAGAACTTGCTTTCTATTTGAATTGTATTTCAGGTTAACAGTAAGTTTAGCTCCCCCTGGCTGGTCAGTTATGTGTTTTAGAGGCCAAAGAGTAACCACCGAGTGAGGTTATGTATTAAATCCCTCAGCAGTAAAAGATTTCTGTTTTTTTTTAAGTCATCAAGCTAATTAAGGTTTTCTTAAATGTTAGTTTTTCATTTTTTAAAAAACCAAATTAAGAGACAAAGAAGATACTTTTCAAATATGTGGTAGCATTTCAGTTTTTAAAAAGAGATAATTAGGAATTTTTCATGCTTAATCATGCAGGTCTTCAAGATAGCAGTTAGTTAAAATTATCTAAGCTATCATACCCTATAAGGTACCTCTAAATTATATGAAGTTTGTTCATTTTCTTATGGGTTAAGACACTACTGATTCTTATTCTGGGCACGTTTTTAAGGTCATTATTTTTAGTTTTTCTAGTTGTACTAACGCTTCTTTTTGGTTGCACATAATAGAAACGAACTCAAGATAAGTTCAGCAAAAAAGAAATTTAGGAGCCTCAAGAGACAAGGGCAAGCTCATGGAAGAAAAAAGACTGAAAGCCAGGACTGTAATATTGGCAGGTCTCGTTTCTGTGCAGTTGCTTCACTCCTCATTTTCTGTTATCCTTACTTCCTCTGCACTTCATGAGTTTACACAGTAGGCAGCAGATGGTTACCCTGGAGTTCATATGTTAAAACACCAACTATGTCCACTTCCAGCTTCAAATTCACTGAATGGCCCGACTTGGGTTGGGCATCCACTGCCAGTCCAATTAGCTGTGATAGGGGAAGGGGAGGGTGATGGGAGGACAAGAAGTGGGAGGTGCAAGGTATAAATACTGCTTCCAGGAGCCCACAGCTGTGTTTGGTAGGCAGAATGGGACAAATCCTGGAGAAAAGGGAAGTGCTGAAAGTTGAGTAGATATCCCAAAAGACGCCTAATTAATTAACACATAATGATGCCATTGAGAGAGATTGAGAGGGTGAGTGCATGTGTGTGTGCCTTTATCAAGCTTTTGACTATTTCCTGAGCATCTGATTTGTGTCAGACACTGTACCAGTCACTAAGGAAGTAATAATGAGTCCAAAACTCTATCAAAAGTTCTCAAGAAGTGTTTGGAGACAGGTATTTAAGAATTAATCAGGAGACTATATAGTCAAGTCACCTGAAGAAAAAGTACAGAGTGCTTTGGAAATATGTAACCTAAAATGAGGTCTAACTGGGCTGTGAGAGACAAGGAGGTAACTGGGGTAAGGGAAATGAGGAAGAGAGTATTTCAAGCAAATCAACAATAGTGCAAAGGCCCTTAGGTGGAAGAATGATTGGTACGAGATGAACTTGGAAGAGGAGGTGACAGAGGTCAAATTATACAGAGTCCAGGGGTAAGGGTTTAAGTCTTTAGTTTAAGAAGAATGAGGAAGGCAAGAGTGGCTATAGTGGGACTTCTCTGGTGGTCCAGTGGTTAAGAATTGGCCTTGCAATGCAGGGGACACCCGTTTGATCTCTGATCGGGGAACCAAGATTCCACTTGCCATAGAGCAACTAAGCCCATGCACCCCAACTAGAGAGCCCATGTGCTACAATTACTGAAGCCCAAGTGCTCTGGAGCCCGTGAGCCACAACAAAAGATCCTGAACAATGCAATGAAGATCTCGTGAGAAACAAGTAAGACCTGATGAAACAAACAAACAAAAAGAGTAGCTATAGTAAGACTAGTTGGGAAGTGACTAAAGTAATTCAGCCAAAAGATAACCTGTAGTGTAGACTAGAATGGTGCTGGATACGAACAGAAGTGGCAAGATGAGATGATGTTACTAACAGGGATTGTGGGAATGGGTGTGATTAAGATATCTATGCCTAATAGATTCTTTTCTGCTTCATATCTAGTTCTTTGAATGTGATTTTAGCTACTTGGAAAGCTGATGGTTGCTTGACTTTCTCACTACTAACTTGAAGTTTTTACTAAAAGAAAGTCAGATAAATTCTCATTTCTGCCTGGCAGGTCTTTCTTTGCTGGTCCTAAGAGAATGTTTTCATGTGTGAAATTATACTTCCTTAAATCTTTAAATTGCTTTTAACACCTTCCCTTCTTAGGATCCTATAAAACTTGCAACATCTGATACACTCGTGTGAATGGCCAATACAAGGTAATAGGGGCAGTGACAACTATAAAGGAAGCTGCTCTTTTCATCTCTTGTCACTCTCCAAAGTAGCAGAGATCTCCTACCTTCAAATGTATTTGGTCTTAAGAGCAAGTTGCAACATTGAAGACAAAGATATTAGTATTGGTTGGTCATTCTCAGTTCTATCCCTTTACTATAATTCAAATACTGAATTCTTCGCTTCTGGCTGTCATGGAGCTGGGAGGCAAAAATAAGCCTCAAATTATTTAGGGAGGAACAAGCTGTCCATGGCTTTTTTAATACAGAGGAGACTGCCACATAAACACAAGGTCAAAATTATTGCACCGTTTTCAGTACAGAGGCAGAAAGGAAGTTGATTAGTATTTCAGACCAGAACCAACCAATTAAATACACTAAAATTATACCACCATGATAACATTAAAAGGAAAACTGCACATTCTTCTGTCATATATTCATCAGCACATATTGGCAGAGAGGCAGGTATTTCAAATTTTTGAAGCTATCTAGAAACTATGGTTTGAGATATACTAATTATAGCTTAGCAGTATTCATTTACTAAAACTGTGTTAACTTTTACTCTGCTCTGAGAGTAAAATTTGCCCCATGGAGCCCTCTGGCACATGGACATGATGATCACTAAAAAGTCATAGAGGGAAGGTGAATCTTTCTGGATGACTTCTGCAAAGCTAGTTGAGAAGGGCAGCTAAGGTTATGCTCCATTATGCCAGTTTAAAATAAATTATGTTTCACTAGGCAGAGCAGGCTCCTGTTGACAAAGTATGTATAAAATCTGATTAGCTTTGGTGAGTTAATGACTACATGTTCAAATAAATGACTTCTTACTAGACTCACTGGATTAACCAGCTCCACAATTTATTATTTTTCCTTGACAGAAATTGAATGCAAAGCCACATTAACATCACATTTGAGGTTATACATACTCACAAGTGAGGAAAACCAAAGAGATTGTTCCCCTAGCTATCATAACCCTGTCAGAGCATAAAGATACAGTGAACTAAAAAACTTATTTCAAATCCACAGTTAGGAAACGAATACACCACAATATTCTTTAAGACCAGTTGTGGAGATACTGTACTAAGAGAACTTTAATTAACCTTCCCTGATGGAGAAAAAGGAAATGCCTTTATAGGCTCTTTAAAATCAAAATAAGCAAATCAACAAACCAACCAGCACCATTTCCCAAGCATTAGAAAAATCCCAGCATTACTTTAGATCCAAATTTAAAAACTAGTCTCAATCAAATTTAACCTGATACTCATTTACTTAAAAATTTAGTTCAATTTAGCACTGGAAGGACTGACACTGAAGCTGAAACTCTGGCCACCTGATGCAAAGAGCTGACTCACTTAAAAAGACCTTGATGCTGGCAAAGATCGGGGGCAGGAGGAGAAGGGGACGACAGAGGATGAGATGGTTGGATGGCATCACCGACTCAACGGACATAGGTTTGGGTGGACTCCGGGAGTTGGTGATGGACAGGGAGGCCTGGTGTGCTGCGGTTCATGGGGTCGCAAAAGTCAGACATGACTGAGCAACTGAACTGAACTGAACTGAGCCTATAGGGAGAATTCCTGACAGAAAGCAGAGTTTGATCCCATTTCTTTAGTTAACATCACAGAGTAAGATGAGCTTATACCTAAGTGAATAATTGTAAATTGTGTAAAGGGATAACCAAACAGTAGCTACTTTTTGCCTAAAAGTTCCAAGTCCGTTAGACCAAAGAAATCAACATTCTCAGACATACAGAAGGCTATCACTAAGTGATGTATTATCCAGGTGTTTTAATACATACCACCTTCTGTGAATCATGAGAACAAAATTCCTTAAATCCTGAGTAAAAAAAAAGCAACCTTTTAGTTTTTAACACAGTCTCTCATTTGGTGTTACAGTGGGAATTTTCCAAGTTGATTACAAAATATTTCAGAAAAAAATCTATGAAGTATTTTCATTATAGATAATGATTTAAAAGAGATCTTAACAGATATACTCCTTAAATTACAAGCATGCAAACTAAAACATACCACATCATTTTAGCTGTACATTTATTTCTTCAAAATGTCCAATACTTCTGCCACTAAGGGGAGCAATACACCATGCTGCATAACAAAACAGAGATTAAGCTTCATCCCTTGGGGGGAAAACTTGAATCCTGGAGATGAGAGGAGCCTTCCTTGTTAATTCAAAAGCTACATAGCAGGACACATTTCTTTGGAAACAGAAGGGACTGGGGCAGGAATATGGCAAGCATTTGCTGAGTCTGGATTACATGAACATGCAGCTGGGTGTCTGGTGAAGCAGAGAGAAACTATGGATATACACTGCCTGAAGACTACAAGGAAGCAAGCTTTCTGGGAAGGAAGAACATAAGGCTGCAATCCTCTGTTCACTAGATTCACAGCTAATGCAACATGTGAGGGAGAGCTGCGGTGACCCTGAGCAGTGCCAGTGGTTCAGAAAGGCAATGAGGCATCTGCGACAAATCAAGCCAGGGCAGAAAGACAAACTGGTGGGATGGCCTCCACAACGAGTGCTGGGAAAGGCAGAGATGATGGCAGGGCCATGAGACAGCACTACTGGAGATGGCATGTCACTGGAACTATCCTTGACACAGCCTGCCGAAGGCTACTCTTATACCCTGAGGAAGGTGGTAAGTGTACACAGGTGGTACCCTATATAGAAATGGTCCCCAGTGTTCCCCATTTTCTAATATTCACTCACGTGCAGTCTCCTCCCACAATGGACCATACCATGTCAAGAGAGCCTTGTGAAGAGGTCCAGAGAAGGAGGAACTGAAAGCCTCCTGCCTGTGGCCATGTGAGTGAGCTTGAAAGAGGACCCTCCAGACTGGTCAGGCTTTTAGAAGACTGCAGTTTTGGCTGACACTGTGACCACCACCAAATGAGAGATAGCCAGAACCACCCAGCTGAGCTGCTCCTGGATTCCTATCCCTTAGAAACTGTGTGATATAATAAATTCTTTAAATGGCTAAGTTTGGGGATAATTGCTTATGCAATAATAGCTAACTAATGCAGAGTTGTAATACTTCAATTTTTAGAAACCATCTTCCTACTTTGAAGAAATACTAGAGCTTGAGCAGAAATCTATACCAGCAGTGGTAGTAACACCAACATCAGAGCTGGAGTTGCGGCATCACACACATTACCCTGAACAAGAGCAACTGTGAAATCAACCCTATTAACATTAATTCATCCTCTATGTTAGAGAGCGGAGAAGGCAATGGCACCCCACTCCAGTACTCTTGCCTGGAAAATCCCATGGACAGATGAGCCTGGTGGGCTGCAGTCCATGGGGTCACTAAGAGTCGGACACGACTGAGCGGCTTCACTTTCACTTTTCACTTTCATGCATTGGAGAAGGAAATGGCAACCCACTCCAGTGCTCTTGCCTGGAGAATCCCAGGGACGGGGGAGCCTGGTGGGCTGCTGTCTATGGGGTCGCACAGAGTCGGACGAGACTGAAGCGACTTAGCAGCAGCATGTTAGAGAGAAACAGAGAAACAATTACTACCACAACAAAAATGACCCACCAAAAAAAAAAAAAAAAAGTTAAAAAAAAAAAAATGACCCACCAGATAAGAAAGGTACTTTTACTACAGCAAATGAGATGCTTTTAGAGTTTCTGGGTTTGTACTCTGCCAGTCTTAACAGCACAGAAAATTCATGGAAACTACTTCTAAATAGGAAGGCGAATAATAGTATATTAATATCTTTAGCAATGATGACAGCAATAACTTTGTATTAATGGTTCTGTATATGATGTCCATTAAAGAGAAAGTGAATCAACACTATATTCAAGGAAAAACTACTTCAGTTCCTTAATTTCTGGCATCATGCTCCATAATGTATCCATCTGGAAATTTGAAAAATATTATCACACATCTCACTGAGTGATATCTTCAATGATATTCTGGAAATCACTGATTTGGGATGAAAAATTGAATAAACATAATGACTGTGAAATTGGAATTTTTCTGGAATCTTTTCAAACATTAAAGGAGACAAAACTGCAAAGAATATCAAGATGGGCCACTGGACAGAGATGTCAAGAAGTTACTGACTCTTCCCTCACTTCCTTTTCTGATAAAGCAAGAAGCGCAGGAGAAAACAGCAGTTTCTGGGAAAGGGCTCTGTGGAGCTGTCCAACATTTGGCACTAAAATTTCACACAGGCAGCCACAGATGAATGAATAAATGAACACATCTTCCTAGAGTGATTGGTGGGTGCTAGGCATGCCACTGGGGTCTTTCTTATCTCAGGCAATCTTCCTTACAAGTCTGTGAGGTGGCTATTACCCTAATTGTACAAATGATGAAACACAGGCTTCCAAGGCCATAGAGGTAAAACTCACATTTAGACCAACTTTCAAAAAACCCAAATGGCATAACCGTATACTGATTATTCTTTTCACAAATATTTATTGTTCACCTCTTCTGTGCATACCTCCATAATTGTACTTTTCTTCCTATACTGTAGTAACTAATTTCCCAGACTGTTTATAGTTCCTTAAATTTAGGAATCAGGGTCTACTTGGTTTCATATATCCAGTATCTAACACAATGCCTGGCACATACCTAAACACTAAATAATTTCAATTTGTTATTAGTAAGAAAATGACTAAGTTTTACATTTTTGGTTTTTATTTCTTCTGCTAGGTAGATGTGCTACCATATCTCAAGGAAAGACTAGTAAAGAAAAGGGGCATCTCCCATAAAGCTTTTTTGGCATTGCTTTATTTGAGGCTTTCCTGATAGCTCAGCTGGTAAAGAATCCGCCTGCAACGCGGGAGACCTAAGAATGATCCCTGGGTTGGGAAGACCCCCTGGAGGAGGGAAAGGCTACCCACTCCAGTATTCTGGTCTAGAGAATTCCAAGGACTATATAGTCCATGAGATTGCAAAGAGTCGGACACAACTGAGCAACTTTCACTTTATTTGAGGCTTTTTATGTCAAAAATGATTGAAGTAGTTTATATTTTATTAGGCCAAGGAGCTTTAATATGAAAAAACATTCATGCTAATATTGCACAAGGAGAATGTGGGCAGAGAGGAAGAAAAGGCATTATATTAAAATCAGAAATGAAAGAGACTTGACAAAAGCTGTTTTTGTGCTGTTAACTGAATTCAGAGGGTAATACCCTGATGTAATTTATATGATCCTCTAAAGCGGACTTCCCTGGTGGCTCAGACAGTAAAGCGTCTGCCTACAACGCGGGAGACTCAGGTTTGATCCCTGGGTCGGGATATCCCCTAGAGAAGGAAATGGCAACCCACTCCAGTGTTCTTGCCTGGAGTATACCATGGATGGAGGAGCCTGGTGGGCTACAGTCCACGGGGTCACAAACAGTCGGACACGACTGAGCGACTTCACTTCAAAGTGGCATTTGCTCAGAGTCTGAATTCAACAGGCTGCATTGCATTATTTATTCACAAATTACTGCAAAGCTGGCTCTGATTCCTAAGACACTGTCTAGACTTCTCAGTCTCCTCTAAGCTTATATGGCAGGCTGGAGTGATAAAGGTATTTTTTAAAAAATCTCCTTTCCCTCTAAGAAAGAAAAAAATAGACTTAGAAGAGTTATTTAAGGCCAAATTATTTAGAAGAAGGGAAAAAAATTAAAGGACAAAAAGCTTCCTTCCACTCATTGGTACAGTTATCATTCTTTAAAGCTCACATTCTTCCTTTTAAAATGTCCATAAATTCTGAGAACCATAATTCTGAAATATGGCGAAAGATGGCTAGAAGAGGGATAAAAATGAAAATACCTACTCAGATCCCTTAGGCAACACTGAGTTCCAAGTTCTTCATTCAAGGTCTGATTTAGAGGCCAGATTTGATCTTTCTACGGTCCAGCTAGCTCCAGAAATCTGGAGAAAGCTTCTCTTCTCTTATCCAGTCCCCTGCTTTTCATATGCTTCTCAACAATCTCTGCAGACCCAGACTTGAAGGCACAGAGACTCTACCAACCTGAGAACACCTAAGGGACACATTAAATCTTGTTTGGGACAAACGGGGTAAGAAAGGTCATTTTCTCTGTCACCCCTCTCTTGGCCCCAGTCCCAGTGTACTCAGCGCTTCCTTGCCTCTTCTCATCTATCCTACAACCAGGACAAACAGCTGACAAAAATTCTTTCTTTAGATATAATAAACTGCAGAGTTAAAGCTGACTCAAATATTGCCATCTCTGGGAAAACTTCCTGAGTGGTCCCTTGCTCTTTTACTTCACAGACTGACTTACATGTCCCCTATTATACTCTAATTGCACCACATAAATCTCTCCAATATTGTACTTACAACACTGTGCAAGAATTTCTGGTTTATTCAGCTCATTTTTATAAGTTTCTTGGGAGTAGGGACAGTATTTTGTTCATACCTGAATCCTGAGCATTCAGCACAGCTCCTGGAAAGCTAGTGTAAATCAGTAGTTAAGTGCAGACTCTAAAATTGGGTAGAAGGCCTAGAGATATTTTTCTAAAGAAGACATACAGATGGTCAACAGGTACATGAAAAGACACTTAATATCACTAATTATTAAGAGAAACACAAATCAATACCACAATGAAGTATCATCTCACACCAGCCAAAATGGCCATCATTAAGAAGTCTACAAATGTTGGAGGGGGTAGGGAGAAAAAGGTACGTTCCTACAGTGTTGGTGGGAATGTAAATTGTTACAGTCTATGAAGCAGGGCAAAGGCTAATAGAGTTTTGCCAAGATAATGCACCTGTCAGAGTAAACACCCTCTTCCAACAACACAAGAGAAGACTCTACACATGGACATCAACAGATGGCCAATACCAAAATCAGACTGATTATATTCTCTGCAGCCAAAGATGGAGAAGCTCTATACAGTCAGCAAAAACAAGACCAGGAGCTGACTGTGGCTCAGACCATGAACTCCTTATTGCTAAATTCAGAATTAAATTGAAGAAAGTGGGGAAAACCACTAGACCATTCAGGTATGACCTAGATAAAATCACTTATGATTATACAGTGGAAGTGAGAAATAGACTGAAGGGACTCGATTTGATGAACTATGGATGAAGGTTCATGACACTGTACAGGAGACAGGGATCAAGACCATCCCCAAGAAAAAGAAATGCAAAAAAGCAAAATGGCTGTCTGAGGAGGCCTTACAAATAGCTGTGAAAAGAAGAGAAGCGAAAAGCAAAGGAGAAAAGGAAAGATATAAACATCTGAATGCAGAGTTTCAAAGAATAGCAAGGAGAGATAAGAAAGCCTTCCTCAGTGATCAGTGCGAAGAAATAGAGGAAAATAATAGAATGGGAAAGACTAGAGATCTCTTCAAGAAAATTAGAGATACCAAGGGAACATTTCATGCAAAGATGGGCTCAATAAAGGACAGAAATAGTGAGGACCTAACAGAAGCAGAAGATATTAAGAAGATGCGGTAAGAATACAGAGAAGAACTGTACAAAAAAGATCTTGAAGATCACTCACCTAGACCCAGACATCCTGGAATGTGAAGTCAAGTGGACCTTAGGAAGGATCGCTATGAACAAAGCTAGTGGAGGTGATGGAATTCAGGTTGAGCTATTTCAAATCCTGAAAGATGATGCTGTGAAAGTGCTGCACTCAATATGCCAGCAAATTTGCAAAACTCAGCAGTGGCCACAGGACAGGAAAAGGTCAGTTTTCATTCCAATCCCAAAGAAAGGCAACGCCAAAGAATGCTCAAACTACCGCACAATTGCACTCATCTCACACACTAGTAAAGTAATGCTCAAAATTCTCCAAGCCAGGCTTCAGCAATACGTGAACCATGAACTTCCTGATGTTCAAGCTGGTTTTAGAAAAGGCAGAGGAATCAGAGATCAAATTGCCAACATCTGCTAGATCATCGAAAAAGCAAGAGAGTTCCAGAAAAACATCTATTTCTGCTTTATTGACTATGCCAAAGTCTTTGACTGTATGGATCACAATAATTTTCCACAATAAACTGTGGAAAATTCTGAAAGAGATGGGAATACCAGACCACCTGACGTGCCTCTTGAGAAACCTATATGCAGGTTAGGAAGCAACAGTCATGGAACTGGACACGGAACATCAGACTGGTTCCAAATAGGAAAAGGCTGTATATTGTCACCCTGCTTATTTAACTTATATGCAGAGTACATCATGAGAAATGCTGGACTGGAAGAAACACAAGCTGGAATCAAGATTGCTGGGAGAAATATCAATAACCTCAGATATGCAGATGACACCACCCTTATGGCAGAAAGTGAAGAACTGAAGAGCCTCTTGATGAAAGTGAAAGAGGAGAGTGAAAAAGTTGGCTTAAAGCTTAACATACAGAAAACTAAGATCATGGCATCCGGTCCCATCACTTCATGGCAAACAGTTGGGCAAACAGTGGAAACTGTCAGACTTTATTTTTGGGGGCTCCAAAATCACTGTAGATGGTGACTGCAGCCATGAAATTAAAAGACGCTTACTCCTTGGAAGGAAAGTTATGACCAACCTAGACAGCATATTAAAAAGCAGAGCCACTACTTTGTCAACAAAGGTCCATCTAGTCAAAGCTATTTTTTTCCAGTAGTCATGTATGGATATGAGAGTTGGACTATAAAGAAAGCTGAGCACAGAAGAATTGATGCTTTTGAACTATGGTGTTGGAGAAGACTCTTGAGAGTCCCTTGGACTGCAAGGAGATCCAACCAGTCCATCCTAAAGGAGATCAGTCCTGGGTGTTTGTTGCAAGGACTGATATTGAAGCTGAAACTCCAATACTTTGGCCATCTGATGCGAAGAGCTGACTTATGTGAAAAGATCCTGATGCTGGCAAAGACTGAGGGCAGTAGGGGAAGGGGATGACAGAGGATGAGATGGTTCGATGGCATCAATGACTCAAAGGACACTGGTTTGTGTAGACTCTGGGAGTTGGTGATGGACAGGGAGGCCTGGCATGTTGCAGTTCATGGGGTTGCAAAGAGTTGAACATGACTGAGTGACTGAACTGACCTATGGAAATTAGTATGGAGAATCCTTAAAAATTAAAAAGAAAATTACCTTATGACCCTGTAATCCTACTCCTGGATATATTATCGGGAGAAAACTCTAACTCAAGAAGATACATGCACCCCTACGTTCACAGCAGCATTGTCTACAAAAGCCAGAACATCAGTTCAGTTCAGTTCAGTCGCTCTGTCGTGTCTGACCCTGAGCTTCCCTGTCCATCACCAACTCCCAGAGCTTACTCAAACATGTCCACTGAGTCAGTGATGCCATCCAACCATCTCATCCTCTGTTGGACCCTTCTCCTCCTGCCTTCAATCTTTCCCAGGATTAGGGTCTTTTCAAATAAGTCAGTTCTTCCCATCAGGTGTCCAAAGTATTGGGGTTTCAGCTTCAACATCAGTCCTTCCAATGAATATTCAGGACTGATTTACTTGAGAATTGACTGATTGGAGCTGCTTGCAGTCCAAGGGACTCTGAAGAGTCTTTTCCAACATTGCAGTTCAAAAGCATCAATTCTTCAGTGCTCAGCTTTCTTTACAGTCCAACTCTCACATCTATACAGTTTGGAAAAACCACAGTAGTCTGACTGTGGTTTGACACATGGACCACTGTTGGCAAAGTAATGTCTCTGATGTTTAATATGCTCTCTAGGTTGGTCATAACTTTCCTTCCAAGGAATAAGTGTCTTTTAATTTCATGGCTTTAATCACCATCTGCAGTGACTTTGGAGCCCCCCAAAATAAAGTCTGACACTGTTTCCACCGTTTCCCCATCTATTTGCCATGAAGTGATGGGACCAGATGCCATGATCTTCGTTTTCTGAATGTTGAGCTTTAAGCCAACTTTTTCACTCTCTTCTTTCACTTTCATCAATAGGTTTTTGAGTTCCTCTTCACTTTCTGCCATAAGGGTGGTGTCATCTGCATATCGGAGGTTATTGATATTTCTCCCGGCAATCTTGATTCCAGCTTGTGCTTCTTCTAGCCCAGCGTTTCTCATGATGTACTCTGCATATGAGTTAAATAAGCAGGGGGACAATATACAGCCCTGATGTACTCCTTTTCCTATTTGGAACCACTCTGTTGTACCATGTCCAGTTCTAACTGTTGCTTCCTGACCTGCATATAGGTTTCTTAAGAGGCAGATCAGGTGATCTGGTATTCCCATCTCTTTCAGAATTTTCCACAGTTTATTGTGATCCACACAGTCAAAGACTTTGGCATAGTCAATAAAGAAGAAATAGGTTTTTTTCTGGAACTCTCTTGCTTTTTCCATGATCCAGTGGATGTTGGCAACTTGATCTCTGGTTCCTCTGCCTTTTCTAAAACCAGCTTGAACATCAGGAAGTTCACGGTTCACGTATTGCTGAAGCCTGGCTTGGAGAATTTTGAGCATTACTTTACTAGCATGTGAGATGAGTACAATTGTGCGGTAGTTTGAGCATTCTTTGGCATTGCCTTTCTTTGGGATTGGAATGAAAACTGACCTTTTCCAGTCCTGTGGCCACTGCTGAGTTTTGCAAATTTGTTGGCATATTGAGTGCAGCACTTTCACAGCATCATCTTTCAGGATTTAAAATAGCTCAACTGCAATTCCATCACCTCCACTAGCTGTGTTTGTAGTCATGCTTCCTAAGGTCCACTTGACTTCACATTCCAGGATGTCTGGCTCTAGGTGAGTGATCACACCATCGTGATTATCTGGGTCTTCAAGATCTTTTTTGTATAGTTCTTCTGTGTATTCTTGCCATCTCTTCTTAATATCTTCTGCTTCTGTTAGGTCCATACCATTTCTGTCCTTTATTGAGCCCATCTTTGCATGAAATGTTCCCTTGGTATCTCTAATTTTCTTGAAGACATCGCTAGTGTTTCCCATTCTGTTGTTTTCCTCTATTTCTTTGCACTGATTGCTGAGGAAGGCTTTCTTATCTCTCCTTGCTATTCTTTGGAACTCTGCATTCAGATGCTTATATCTTTCCTTTTCCTTTGCTTTTCACTTCTCTTCTTTTCACAGCTATTTGTAAGGCCTCCCCAGACAGCCATTTTGCTTTTTTGCATGTTTTCCAAGAGGATGGTTTTGATCCCTGTCTCCTGTACAATGTCACGAACCTCCCTCCGTCCGTAGTTCATCAGGCACTCTATCAGATCTAGTCCCTTAAATCTATTTCTCACTTCCACTGTATAATCATAAGGGATTTGATTTAGGTCATACCTGAATGATCTAGTAGTTTTCCC
This sequence comes from Bos javanicus, assembly GCF_032452875.1. Classification (NCBI taxonomy): domain Eukaryota; kingdom Metazoa; phylum Chordata; class Mammalia; order Artiodactyla; family Bovidae; genus Bos; species Bos javanicus. The sequence continues at coordinate 29,909,164 of NC_083895.1, forward strand.
TACTTTCTTTAATTTAAGTCTGAGTTTGGCAATAAGGAGTTCATTTTCTGAGCCACAGTCAGCTCCCGGTCTTATCACTTATATGTAAATCTAAGAAAATGATACAAATGCGCTTATTTCTAAGAAAGAAACAGACTCAGATATAGAACACAAACTTATGGTTACCAAAGGGGATAGTTAGAGGCAGAGGAGGGAAGATAAATTAGGAGTGTGGGATTAACATATATACACTAGTATATATAAAATAGGTAAACAGCAAGGAGCTAGTGTACAGCACTGGGAACTATACTCAATATCTTACAATAAGATATAATGGAAAATATGGGAAAGAATATATATATATATATATATGTATAATTTAATCACTTCTGTAGATATGAAACTAATAGAACATTGTAAATTACATATACTTCAATTTAAAAAAAGAGCAGACTGTAGAGATAGACTATCTAGAATCAAATATCAGCTCCTCCTTTATCATGTTAGGGACCTTGTGTAAATTACTTAACTTCTTTGGTTCTTCGCGTTCTCATTTGTTAAATGTGGATAATTATAATGCCAATCAAATAGTATTGTGAAGATTAAATGAAAATAATGTAATAAGGCAGCCACAATAGTGCTTGACTTCCAGTGAACTCAAGAGATATGTTGACTAGTATTTTTGTTATGTAATATATACTCAATTTTTTGTTAAAACATTTGATACTTCTACAACAGACTGTTGTAGCTAGGAGAGTAGCTACTGATTAAACATTCACAATGATCTTTTATACTACTTTCCATTTTACTGTATCACATTCAACTATATTGCATATTAAGCATTCTGCTGTGTGCAGAAGATATTAAGAAGAAGTGGCAAGAATACACAGAAGAACTCTACAAAAAAGATCTTCACGACCCAGATAATCATGATGGTGTGATCACTGACCTACAGCCAGACATCTTAGAATGTGAAGTCAAGTGAGCCTTAGAAAGCATCACTACGAACAAAGCTAGTGGAGATGACAGAATTCCAGTTGAGCTATTCCAAATCCTGAAAGATGATGCTGTGAAAGTGCTGCACTCAATATGCCAGCAAATTTGCAAAACTCAGCAGTGGCCACAGGACTGGAAAAGGTCAGTTTTCATTCCAATCCCAAAGAAAGGCAATGCCAAAGAATGCTCAAACTACTGCACAATTGCACTCATCTCACATGCTAGTAAATAATGCTTAAAATTCTCCAAGCCAGGCTTCAGCAATATGTGAACCGTGAACTTCCTGATGTTCAAGCTGGTTTTAGAAAAGGCAGAGGAACCAGAGATCAAATTGCCAACATCCGCTGGATCATGGAAAAAGCAAGAGAGTTCCAGAAAAGCATCTATTTCTGCTTTACTGACTATGCCAAAGCCTTTGACTGTGTGGATCACAATAAACTGTGGAAAATTCTGAAAGAGATGGGAATACGAGACCACCTGATCTGCCTCTTGAGAAATCTGTATGCAGGTCAGGAAGCAACGGTTAGAACTGGACATGGAACAACAGACTGGTTCCAAATAGGAAAAGGAGTATGTCAAGGCTGTATATTATCACCCTGCTTATTTAACTTCTATGCAGAGTACATCATGAGAAACGCTGGACGGCAAGAAACACAAGCTGGAATCAAGATTGCCGGGAGAAATATCAATAACCTCAGATATGCAGATGACACCACTCTTATGGCAGAAAGTGAAGAGGAACTCAAAAGCCTCTTGATGAAAGTGAAAGAGGAGAGTGAAAAAGTTGGCTTAAAGCTCAACATTCAGAAAACGAAGATCATGGCATCTGGTCCCATCACTTCATGGGAAATAGATGGGGAAACAGTGTCAGACTTTATTTTTGGGGGCTCCAAAATCAGTATAGATGGTGACTGCAGCCATGAAATTAAAAGACACTTACTCCTTGGAAGGAAAGTTATGACCAACCTAGAGAGCAGATTCAAAAGCAGAGACATTACTTTGCCAACAAAGGTTTGTCTGGTCACGGCTATGGTTTTTCCTGTGGTCATGTATGGATGTGAGAGTTGGACTGTGAAGAGGGCTGAGTGCTGAAGAATTGATGCTTTTGAACTGTGGTGTTGGAGAAGACTCTTGAGAGTCCCTTGGACTGCAAGGAGAGCCAACCAGTCCATTCTGAAGGAGATCAGCCCTGGGGTTTTCTTTGGAAGGAATGATGCTAATGCTGAGACTCCAGTACTTTGGTCACCTCATGCGAAGAGTTGACTCATTGGAAAAGACTCTGATGCTGGTAGGGATTGGGGGCAGGAGGAGAAGGGGACAACAGAGGATGAGATGGCTGGATGGCTTGCTGACTCAATGGACGTGAGTCTCAGTGAACTCCGGGAGTTGGTGATGGACAGGGAGGCCTGGTGTGCTGCGATTCATGGGGTTGCAAAGAGTCAGACACGACTGAGCGACTGATCTGATCTGATCTGATCTGTGTGTAAGACTAAAGAAATTATCACTGCATTCTGATTTCCAAAGAGTTGACCTATGACCTATGACCTATGAACTTAACACACTGGTACACAGCTCATTCATAAATTGAGAAGTGTCTGTGTTCTACTAAAAAAAATGGTTAATAAGACTATTTGAATGATAAGAGTGAGGAAAAATTTCCACCAGAGAAAAATCAAATTTTCATGATTTATGAGGCCCTTTTTTTCTTGTGGCCAGTTTAGTTAACTTAGAATGTGAATTAAAGATATGTGATGACAAGAAAATCCTGGTGATTGCCAAGTATGATAAGAGGTATCACTAACATATTGACTTTGGAATTACAATGCTATCTGCAAATTAAAAAAAATTAATCTCTAAGTTTTCTGCACTTTAATGATCAATCTGAAATGTCAGATTCAGAAATACTAATTAATATCTTTAAAAAATAATGCCTAGATCATATATGTTTAAGCACCAAAGTTTCAAACTTTACTTTCATTCTCCAAAAAATATGAAACAATAAGCACTCTTTTATGTAATTTCTATAGAATAATTAATTCAGGTTACATTTACATTTAAGGAACTTTGTATCACCACAGACATTCTACCATGGATAGACTTTCCATCTGATTCTACCTACAAGCAGCAAATGACAGCAAACTTGAGCTATAGGGTGTAAAGGGAATTGCAAGAAACTAAATCAGAGTTTGGCTTTAGGTTTTACGTATTTTCTTATTAAACTAACTTACCCTGAGAGTTAACTTGGTTTCATCAGTACAAGACTTTGGACCTACCTCACAATATGCTACAGAAAGAAGACAGAATGAGCTTTAAAAAGTGTTGACATCAAGTCATGAGTGACTGACTTATAAAGAATTATTGTGGGCCCTTAAATTTTTATTCTATCATTTTTATACATTTCTATTTTAAACATTTTAATTGGAGGCTAATTACTTTACAATATTGTGGTGGTTTTTGCCATACATTCAGGATGCGTTCCCTATCCTGATCCTCCCTCCCACCTCCCTCCCCATCCCATTGAACCTGGACTGGTGATCTAGTTCACATGATATTATACATGTTTCAATGCTATTCTCTCAAATCATCCCACTCTTGCCTTCTCCCACAGAGTTCAACAGTCTGTTCTTTACATCTGTGTCTCTTTTGCTGTCTCACATATAGGGTCATCGTTACCATCTTTCTAAATTCCATATACATGTGTTAATATACTATATTGGTGTTTTTCTTTCTGACTTACTTCACTCTGTGTAATAGGCTCCAGTTTCACTCACCTCATCAGAACTGATTCAAATGTATTCTTTTTAATAGCTGAGTAATATTCAATTATGTATATGTACCACAGCTTTCTTATCCATTTGTCTGCCAATTAACATCTAGGTTGCTTCCATGTCCTGGATGTGCGTGGATTTATCTCTGGGCTTTCTATTTTGTTCCACTGATCTATTTCTGTCTTTGTGCCAGTACCATACTGTCTTGATGACTGTGGCTTTGTAGTAGAGCCTGAAGTCAGGCAGGTTGATTCCTCCAGTTCCATTCTTCTTTCTCAAGATTGCTTTGGCTATTCAAGGTTTTTTGTAATTCCATACAAATTGTGAAATTATTTGTTCTAATTCTCTGAAAAATACCATTGGTAGCTTGATAGGGATTGCGTTGAATCTATAGATTGCTTTGGGTAGTATACTCATTTTCACTATATTGATTCTTCCGATCCATGAATATGGTACATTTCTTCATCTATTTGTGTCATCTCTGATTTCTTTCATCAGTGTTTTATAGTTTTCTATATATAGGTCTTTTGTTTCTTTAGGTAGATTTATTCCTAAGTATTTTATTCTTTTCGTTGCAATGGTGAATGGAATTGTTTCCTTAATTTCTCTGTTTTCTCATAGGAATGCAAAGGATTTCTGCATGTTAATTTTATATCCTGCAACTTTACTGTATTCATTGATTTGCTCTAGTAATTTTCTGGTGGAGTATTTAGGGTTTTCTATGTAGAGGATCATGTCATCTGCAAACAGTGAGAGTTTTACTTCTTCTTTTCCAATTTGGATTCCTTTTATTTTTCTGCTCTGATTGCTGTGGCCAAAACTTCCAAAACTATGTTGAATAGTAGTGGTGAGAATGGGCATCCTTGTCTTATTCCTGACTTTAGGGGAAATGCTTTCAATTTTTCACCACTGAGGATAATGTTTGTTGTGGGTTTATCATATATGGCTTTTATTATGTTGAGGTATGTTCCTCCTATACCTGCTTTCTGGAGGGTTTTTATCATAAATGGATGTTGAATTTTGTCAAAGGCTTTCTCAGCATCTATCGAGATAATCATATGGTTTTTATCTTTTAATTTGTTAATGTGGTGTATCACATTGATTGATTTGTGAATACTGAAGAATCCTTGCATCCCTGGGATAAAGCCCACTTCGTCATGATGTATGATCTTTTTAATATGTTGTTGGATTCTGTTTGCAAGAATTTTGTTAAGGATTTTTGCATCTATGTTCATCAGTGATATTGGCCTGTAGTTTTCTCTTTTTGTGTCATCTTTGTCTGGTTTTGGTATTAGGGTGATGGTGGCCTCAGAATGAGTTTGGAAGTTTACCTTCCTCTGCAATTTTCTGGAAGAGTTTGAGTAGGATAGGTGTTAGCTCTTCTCTAAATTTTTGGTAGAATTCAGCTGTGAAGCCATCTGGTCCTGGGTTTTGTTTATTGGAAGATTTCTGATTACAGTTTTGATTTCTGTGTTTGTGATGGGTCTGTTAAGATTTTATTTCTTCCTGGTTCAGTTTTGGAAAGTTATACTTTTCTAAGAATTTGTCCATTTCTTCCAAGTTGTCCACTTTATTGGTATATAGTTGCTGATAGTAGTCTCTTACGATCCTTCATATTTCTGTGTTGTCTGTTATGATTTCCCCATTTTCATTTCTAATTTTGTTGATTTGATTCTTCTCCCTTTGTTTCTTGATGAGTCTGGCTAATGGTGTGTCTATTTTATTTATTTTCTCAAAGAACCAGCTGTTAGCTTTGTTGATTTTTGCTATGGTCTCTTTTGTTTCTTTTGCATTTATTTCTGCCCTAATTTTTGAGATTTCTTTCCTTCTACTACCCCTGGGGTTCTTCATTTCTTCCTTTTCCAATTGCTTTAGGTGTAGAGTTAGGTTATTTATATGATTTCTCTCCTGTTTCTTGAGGTAGGCTTGTATTGCTATGACCCTTCCCCTTAGCACTGCTTTTACTGAATCCCATAGGTTTTTGGTTGTTGTGTTTTCATTTTCATTCATTTCTATGCATATTTTGATTTCTTCTGTGATTTGTTGGTTATTCAGATGTGTGTTGTTTAGCCTCCATATATTTGTATTTTTAATAGTTTTTTCCCTGTAGTTGACATATAATCTTATCACATTGTGATCAGAAAAGATGCTTGAGAGGATTTCAATTTTTTTGAATTTACCAAGGCTAGATTTATGGCCCAGGATGTGATCTATCCTGGATCTATATTTTAAAGTAATGATTATTTCATGTTACCTACCCAATTTGTTAATTCTTATAGGATTGGTAGGTATCTAGATATTAAAAATAAGTAAAGTAAAGCATAAAAGTAAACAAAAAAGCATGAAATAAAAGTATTTTATATGGTGAAAGAATAGATTCCTTTTTTTTTAAACACTTGGGGAAATAATGCTTGCTAAAGGCCTTTTCTCAACAGAGTTTTATAAGCATAAAGCAGTTTATGCTGGCTATAAACTTCAAATTTTTTACAAAAGATAAACTGGTAAAAAATTTTATTATCATAACCAAATATAACTAGATTTTTTATAGTGTGGACTGTTATCTTAATAACAAGGTTAAAGGTTTTTTTTTGTTCCTTTGTTTTTTAAGCCTTTAAACATATACTTCATTCCCTAAAGTTACAAATCTGTAAAAGAATCAAGTACTCTCTAATAACTCTTTTAATGATTTTTGGAAAATTCAAGTTGACAACATCTAAGGATGAAATAAGAAACGGTAGATTTATTACTATCTACATTCTGCTTTGTAGAGGCAAAAATAGAAGAATAAAACTAAAAAAAACAAGGAAAAAACCAACAAACATACCTCATTTTGTTTCTTAGATTTAGTTAAATCAAAGTCAATTCTCATTTTTAAGTTTACATAATAAGAATCAGTTTCCCAGGAGGAAAAAAGCCCAAAACAGACTATTAAGATAAAAAGAAATTTGCTTTGCCAAGAGTGTTCTAGTTCCGGAAAATGTTTGGTTGCCTTCTGGTCTCCTTCCCAACAATCTTTTGGCCAAGAAAAGAGCTGAGGTTTGTCTTTTAATATGGTCTTCCACTGAGGCAAGAAAGATTTAATTCTACTTTAGTACTTTAAAGAGATGAGTACAAGGATGTCAGCTTGATGATGTAAAGGGTAGGTGATTCTGGAATTCTTTAATATTAAGTTCCTTACAATTTAAATTAAATTAACCCTCATTTTTTTGTTCTACTCTTAATGGCAGATGAGAATAATTAGCATAGATTTTTATGTCACCTTGTTATCTTTCTTTCTGATTGAACAAATCTAGTTAACACCAATATTTTTTTTCTTGAAGACTGGGAATATGAGACAGTCATTGTTACCCTTTGAATTATACATAATTTGCCTTCAGATAACTGATACTCATTCCATTTTAAAATGTGATAATCTGGTTGGTAATGCAATAAGCATGTGAACCCCAAAACTTATAAAAAGATGTTACAAATTGGAAATCTGTTAGATGATACTCTTTCAGTTTGCCTCTTGTGTATTCTGAAGTTGCCTTCTTTCCTTGTATAAATTAGTTTTTACTTTTCTTTGACATAATGACAGCTCCTTTTTCTCCTCCCCCCAAATTAAAATTAATCATAATCTTTCAAAGAGTTCTCTATTACCTTTCATTTTTGACTGACATCCTACTTGCTGCAGTCCTCAAGAAATCAATGAATATATTAACTGAAATTAGACTTGGCACCTGTCTCCAAGGAACTCAGCTCAATAGTTCTTGGTAGACTTAGATGGAATTTTTAATAACTTCAAAGGAGATATTTTAAAAAACTGTGCATTTTTGATATTAAGCCACTATGATTTATTAAAATGCATGTATATGTGGCTTTTATATGCATATGAAAAGTGAAGTATTTAATTAAATAGTTCATAATTTTATCCCAAGTCATTATAACTGCTTTTCCCAATAGCCTTAAACACAAAAGGCATTTCACCATTACTAACTCATCTTTTCTTATAAAACTGGGCATTCTAAAGTCATTCTTTTAAATCCATGTTTTCTGAGTTCCCAAATAAAGACAAAGGGTATAAAAAAACAAATATGACCAGAGTTAAGAGCATTAAAACACAAAAAATCTAACAAGTCAATGACTGTTATGAAAAGAAACTAAATAGGTAGTTTACATAGTATTTTATAAACACAAAGAATGGTGTATTTCTTTTCAGTCATAAGACTCAATTTGAGGGGCAAAGGAACTGGAAAAACATGGTGCTGAAAAAGGGAAACTATAAATATTCAGGAAATTTATTTATTTTTTCTGTTCCTAAATTTCTGAACATTTTTTCTTTAGAGCTCCAAATAAGTCATGTACAGAAAACTTATCTCAGACTAAAAGTAATAACAATCAGATAATGAACAGAAAAGAGCTTAGTCTGAAAGGCTGAGTTGGAATCCTGATTGTACCATTTACTACCTCTGTAACTTTTATCTTTTCGAGTTTCAGTTTCTATAGCTGTAACACGGGTATAATACCACCAAATCCAATAGGGTTGGTGATGATTAAAATAAAGAAGGCATGTAATATCTACACATTGTCTGGCTGATAGCAGGCATTCGATAGATTTTGTTCATGGACGTTTTCCCTTCCCTGACCCGTGTGGAAATTAAATTTGACAGATAAATCGTGTTGTCTTCACTCTTAAAGCTACTGTGGTGAGAAAAAGACAGAAGTAACTAAGTGGAGGTATAAATCTCCTTGATCTAAAATTTTAAAGTAGATTAGTAAGCAATGAAATAAAACTGGTAAGAGATAAATAAAATGATGGAACTTATAAAACCCATGTGAAAGTTAAGATAATGTTAATCATTTCTATTTTCCTCTTGGCTGTGATGATATTATACTTCATATTCAGTGAGGGGAGAAATTATCTAAACTTCAAAAACTAAAATTAAAAGTGTTTCATAAAAACAAAATTTGCTTCTATTTTCCAAATGTTTTATCAGAAAACTATTTCAAAATGAAAGTAAGGATTTTCGGTCATTCGTCTGGGATGATCTGTTTAGGTGTCTACTATGTGCCAATTGATATACTGAAGGGTAGAGGGTATATAAAAGAAGGTGGAAGGATAACTATTAAAGGCATGGTACATGCCAAGTGTTTCAGGCACACATCACTGTGTTAGTTCAGTGGGGCTGCCATAACAGACTACCAACTGGGTGACAAACAGCAGAAATTAATTTTTTCACAGTTCTGGAGGCTGTAAGTCCAAGATCAAGGTATAGGCTGAGTTGCTTTCCTCTGAAGCCTCTCTCCTTAGTTTGCAGTTGACTGTCCTCTTGCTGTCTCTTTACACGGTTGTCCCTCTGTGTAAGTTCACCCCTGGTGTGTCTGTGTCTCTTTCCAAATTTCCATCCTTACAAGGTTACCAGTAAGACAGGATTAAGGCTCACCTTAATAGCCTCATTTTAACTTAATCATCAGATAGATCAGATCAGATCAGTCGCTCAGTCATGTCTGACTCTTTGCGACCCCATGAATCGCAGCACGCCAGGCCTCCCTGTCCATCACAAACTCCCGGAGTTCACCCAAACTCACGTCCATTGAGTCAGTGATGCCATCCAGCCATCTCATCCTCTGGCGTCCCCTTCTCCTCCTGCCCCCAATCCCTCCCAGCATCAGAGTCTTTTCCAATGAGTCAACTCTTCGCATGAGGTGGCCAAAGTACTGGAGTCTCAGCTTTAGCATCAGTCCTTCCAAAGAAATCCCAGGGCTGATCTCCTTCAGAATGGACTGGTTGGATCTCTCCAAATTGGGTTTGGGGATTCAATACAGAAACTCTGGTGTAGGGGTGGGGAGGGATGGACACAATTCAGCCGATAAGAAACACCATCTCACTTAACCACCACTATGTTGTACCAAGGAGAATCTAGGCTTTGAGAGAATAAATAACTCATCACAGACAGCCAGTAAGTGGTAGAAATAAAATTTTAACCAAGGTCTCATTATGAGTATACCAGAACCTTTGCTCTTTCTGCTATTCATACCTCTTCAAAGAATTATACATCTAGTTAGGAAGACACAGTACTGATCCATGAAATTTTAAATATGGGGGTTATTCATTCACTGATCTTGTGCCATTAAATGGAAAGAATGGACTTAAGATTAGTAAACATTTTTATGTAATAAATAGGATTTTTATTATGTGGTAGGCTGGGTTCTTTTACAAAAGTCTGTTTGTTCCCTTACATGAGGGATTATGGATTGTCAAACAGAAACAGTTTTGGTATGTCTTGGCCCAAAGACTACAAATAATCCAAGTCAGTGTCAAATAGAAGACAGCTTTCTGGAGTAAATATTTTAGATATAACTGTCTTTTAGATCTCTTTTCTTCAGCATTTGGGTGTAGTCTACATGCAGGTACACATGTATGAAATCCCTAATCCCTAATCTGCTTTATAAGATTCTATTTCATTGGCAATCTACATGGTACGTTAATGGGCTTTAAGCTCTCCAGCATCTCAGGATAAAAGACAAAGGTCCATGCTCTGTCTCTTGAGACTCTGTCATGTGTCCAAGAATGAGTGTCAGGCTAGACTGTGGTAAAGCCGGCATCTACTCCATATTCTGATGACCCTGTACTGTTGTTTAAAGTTTGTTAAAACTGCCATTCTGACTTGTGCTTTATCTTCTAACTATATTTTATGGATGTATACTCCATGCTAAGTTGTAATTATATAATTAATAAGTTAAATAATTTCGCATCCCCAAATTATGTTATAATGTTTCCAAAGAAGACCATTTCAGGTATGCATACAAGGGGCCAAGGCATATGTCTAGAATCCTAGTACATAGGAACTCTTACACAAAAACAGTTGGGTTCCTGAAAGCAGGATGTAAAACTCCCATGTGAAAAATGTCCTCCTTACACCAGCAGGAAACAAAGAAAGGCAACTGTGGATAAGTAACTAAAACATATGGGGGACTAAAGGAAGATAAGAATTATTTTAACAAAATCTGTTTGTACAGATATCTCTTGACTTTGACTCCCTTTTTCTGGTGATAAGAATGCAAACTTCATAAAGCTAAGTTGCTTCTCTCTGCTCAACTTAGTATATAAACATTTAGCCTGAGCCACTTCTTTGGGTCTTCATTTTTTTTACGGGGATTCTCATGTATGTGTAAAAATCTGTATACTTTTCTCTTGTTAATCTGTCTTACATTAATTTAAGACTCAGGCCCAGGTGGAGACCCCAGGAGGATAGAGGTAAAGTTTTGTGCCCCCTGCACTATATATAAAATAAATAAATACTTACCAAGTATTACAGGGGCTACAAGAGACTCTTGAAGGAGGCTGAATCGCGGAGAACCATTACTTTGTTATTTTAAGGTACATTCCTTAAATATTAATTATTCTATTTCCAAAAAAACAGTGTGAAAGCACATTCTAAAGTTAGATCTGATTTTTAGTATGATCTATTCTTCTGCTTCTCTTCTAGAGAATGAATATTAAATACTGTTCTGATCAATAATAGGAATTCAGTTAGGATTTTTTAAACTGTCTCAACTGAGGTAAGTGGGTGGAAGAGGTGGGAGTAGTATATTAGAATCTTGGGGGAAAGATGGGAGAGCAGATAGAGAAGTAATATTCAGAGTTTAAAAACAAAGCAGCACTTTTCTCCAATACTTTTTTGTGTTTTTAGTCACACTATTTAATGTTTCAAAATTTCAAATAACATTAAAAGCAGGGCATATGTTAACCCAAAAAAGGGGGTGGAGAAACACCAGCATAAGGGAATTTTTTCAAATCTGAGGAAATCAGAGACTTCATTTTTTTGTCCTCAAACAAAAATGCATACAAAAGGCATTTAATGCATGTTTTGAACCGAATAGTCTCATTAGCCAACTAATCTAAAAGTACTTAATTCAATAAATATAGGCACAGAAAAAGGTAATAAACTCTTACAGAGTTGTGTCCAGGAACTGAATACCATGACAGTCTAAACTTTAAGTGCAAAAGTAAATCCTCAAACCCAGCATGACACCTTTGTAACTCTGAGTACATGTATCTTTATTTCTGACCTTTTGTGTTTCCAGCTGTTATTACCTTTGTAAACTTTCATAGAAAGAGCTCCTTATTATCCTCCCTGCTTTCATCCCCTGGTGCCTTTTACACAATAAGCATACATGCTCAGGTTGAGAACTGCTGTGAGTCCTGAATTTCTGTTTCCTCAAGCTGAGCATCCAGAGACAACTAAGATTTTCAATTTAGACTTCTTGGGCTTTCAGTCCTAGAATCATATTATTTCCTACTTGCTGTCAGGCTGCAGATCACTGATAAGGTTCAAACCAATCAGTTCTCATGGTTAGAGGTAGATAAAAACAACACCTATAGTGCAGGCCCCTCCCAGCCCAGAGGCTCCTCGTGGGTACATGATGGACAGCGTCCTGAAGTGCAAGAAATACCTACCTCCAGCTTCAGAACATCGTGCTGCAGTTTACGCTGAAATTCAAGGAAGTTTTTGATTGTCAGCTTCCCCTTAAGATCAGCTCCAAAAAAGTAGGTTGTGAGGGCTGAACACAAGCCAGACTTGAGGGTGTTACCAGTTGTAGAACGATCTCTGTGACGCATTCCCATGCTGGTTTGGGAGCGAATAATGCTCTGAACCTAATGGAGAAGCAAACCCCAGTCCAGAAAAATATTACAAGGTAGAAAATGTAGAAAAGTAAGGGTAATAACAATCAACTAGTTACTATCTGCCTACACTGTGCTACAATTCTCTCTTTTAATGCTCACAACAATCCTGTGAGATAAGTCCAATGATTATCCTCATTTTACAGACGAGGAATTTGAGGTATGCTGTTAAGTAACTTGCTTGGAGTCAAGTAGCCAGCAAGTAATAGAGCTGGTAACACACATGCCTGACACCTTTATAATTGGGATGCTCTTAAAAATCTCTCTTGAGAAAAAAGTATGCATTTGTTTTAGGCTCAAAACCTCACACACAACACTAAAATAATCATCAACCTCACAGTAATACCTTCTATATCTCAGGAGACTTTTAAAAATTTCACACTTCTACTACTGACTCTCCAGTTGTGATGAGAGGCAGTACAGCTAAAGGCAAATACTTGATATCTAAGAGAGGTAACACATTAACTAGAATGATAATGCGAAATATAAAGTTGGTACGGAGCAATTCTCCAAGAGAAGATATGGGAATTAGTTTAATCTCTGAGAAATTTTAAATGAGATTTTGAGAAAGAATAATTTTGGGGGCTAGCAACCATAACCTAACTATTGATATACAAAATGAGCTTTTTGATGCAAGTCTATGATTGCTAAGCATTTTTTCCCCCGGCTGGTTCCTGTAGTCTTTTCTACCTCTTTACAAGCTAATAAAAACAACTATTCGGAATAAAATTGTGATACGTAAAGACAGATAAAGTTATATTATAATAGATAAATAATATATATAGCCTTGTGAATAATGAGTTTTAAATTGCTAAATTAGAAAAGTATAATATTTAAAAACTTAAAGATTTGTAACAATGGATTTACTTATTTAAATGTCTTTATTTTATTTATTACCTATGACCATACAAAAGACTTACTTAACCCAACTGAATAGTCCCTGGCTCTAAAAGGTAACAGTAGTATAATGCAAAGACATGAGATGAGGAATCAGGAAACATGGGGTCTACAAGCACAATTTATATAGGTCATATAACTTCTTTGGGCCTTAGTTTTCTCACTGGAAAAGTTCCTGCTTAGAGGACACTGTCTCTAAGTTTCCTTATAACTATAAGTTAATATCATAAATGCTTCTGACTATGATTTTTTTCTGGGTTCATGTTTTATCAAGTGAATAAGACTGTTTGACGTTTGTTTTTCATGCACATGGAGATTTGAAAGATGGATTTTCAAATTATTTACGTTGAGGATTTTTAGACTTCAAATTGAAATATAGGATAATCAGTGCAGTGCTGCTTATATTTGAAGGCAATACACAATTCATTTTCTCTGCCTAACTGTGAGAACTGAAGAATTTTTTAGTAGCAGTGAATTAACATTGAGTACCCCTGTCAGGACCTGTCATGATTTAAATTTTGCCTGTGCTATAATATTGTAGCCTATATACTTTCTATGGTGGAAACTGTATGTTAGCTTCAAAAATGTGGTGCTGACAGTTTGTGTGAAAATTTCATCCCCTTTCTCTGTCTCACAGCTGACAGGTATTATTTCTCATATTTTAATACTAAAGAAATTTCTGTCATGGCCTGGGTGAATTTAGCCCTGACAGTTATATGAGTTTTTTAAAAAAAATCTTTGGGCTAGGTTAGTTCTATTTTATGATCTGTTATGAAATGGGTTAAGGAAAAGGATCCATGTGGAAGAAAGATCAGAGAAAACTCACACTTTATTTAGAGCAGAGGAATGCTTTTTATTTTATTTTTTATTATTTACTTATTTTGTCTACACTACACAGCATGTGGGATCTTCTCTGACCCCTTAGGACCAGGGATTGAACCCATTCCTCCTGTGGTGGGAGTGCACAGCTCTAACCACTGGACCACGAGGGAAGTCTGAGTAATGCTTTTTAGTAATTTATGTTTATGCATGATGAAAGTGACTTTTGAAAAACGATGAATGAAAGAGTCACATTAGGTATTAGTCTGCCTCATGTCACCTTCACTTGGAAGACACATAATGATGAAATGTGTGTGTCTTCATATTGGGCTGTTTAACTTTTTAAAATAAGCTCGACAAACATTCTGTCAAGAAAATACCTATTTAGCTAGAAATTAAAGCGAAGTTTGAATGATTGAAAACTTAGTGCATTTTCAACCTAATGAATTATCATATTGCCCAAAAATGTAAAACACAGAAAGATGAAGCTGAGAAACTTCTAATAAGAGCTATTCATCTCTGAGTCACCTTATAATTACTTTTCTTTTTCTAAAGAGTTTTTACATCAAAATTTCTTGTGATCAATATTACAAGTTGCATCAGTTTAACACATCCAGTTATCAGGGGATCATATTAGATGAAATTTATATTCTCTTCTCTGTCAGGTGAACAGAATGGTGAAGTGATTGCTACAAGTCATTCAGCTCAACAGCAATGGCAAAAATATTGGTGAGGATGTGGAGAAAAGGGAACTCTCATGCACTACTGGTGGGAATGTAAACTGGTGTAGCCACTATGGAAAACAGCATGAAAGTTTCTCAAAACAGTAAGACCGGAACTGCCATATTCAGCAACTCCACTTCTGAGTATTTATCCAAGGGAAATCAAATCACTGTGTCCAACAGATATCTTCAGCTCCCCACCAAATTCACTGCATTATTATTTACAATAGCCAGGACATGGAAACCTAAGTGTCCCACTGGCAGATGAAGGATACAGAAAATATCACACACACACACACACGCACATACACACAAGGGAATGTTATTGAGACATAATAAAAGAAAGGAATTTTGCCATTTGTGACAACATGGATAAACACTAAATAAATAAAGTGCTAAATAAAGTGTCAGACAGAGAAAGGCTAATACTATATGATTTCACTTATATGTGGAATCCAAAAAATAGCTGAACTCATAGAGAACAGATCACTGGTTGCCAGAAGTGAGGGGTTAAGGGTGGGCAAAAGGAATGAAGGTGGTCTAAAGGTATAAACTTCTAGTTATAAGATAAACAAGCCTTGGGGATGTAAGCATAGAGACGATAGTTAACAAAACAAAACTGTATATTTGAAAGTTGCTAAGAGAGTAGATCTTAAAAGTTCTCATCACAAGAAAAAAATTATAACTGTGTGCTTATTGTGGTAACATTGCAAAAAAAAAATATATATATATAGGTCAAATCATTACATCACACACCTAAAACTAATACAATAAGTTAACTATATCTCAATAAAAATAAAATAGTTCGGTATAAAGTAAAATAGTTCTGTATAAAGTAAAATTTAAAATACCAAAATAAGTTCTATTTAAAATCATTTGATGCCACCCAGTAATATCAGTAAAGTGCAGAAATACAGAAAACTGAAGGTATTGGATGGACATAGCTTGCAAATTGAATAAATATCTATAGGTATTTTGAAATATTTGTCTCTGTGTAGTTCTTACTTAAAGATACACTATACCTGATACTTTTTCCTACTTCCTTTTTGCCCCTTTACTCATTTTGACTACAAAAGCACTTTCTTGCACATATATATTTTTTCCTGTTTTGAAAGCACTTCTATTAATCATAATAATGATCCTCTAAGGATAGAATTTTGATGGAAATGTAATCTCTTCCTAGAATTCAGAAGAAACTATATACATTTATGGCCTTCCCTGGTGGCTCTGATGGTAAAAAATCTGCCTGCAATGCAGGAGACCCAAGTTCAATCTCTGGGTCAGGAAGATATCGCCTGGAGAAGGGAATGGCTACCCACTCCAGTATTCTTGCCTGGGGAATCCCATGAAAAGAAGAGCCTGGTGGGCTACAGTCCATGGTGTTGCAAAGAATGAGACACAACTGAGCGACTAAGCACAGCACAGCACATACATTTATGGCTAGGACCTGGTACAGTAAAAGGTATGGTATCATTTTTCCTTCCCTCATAGAAATCCTTTCAGAACATACGTCATACATCCTTGTATTCTGGAACTTCCTGGCACAAAGAAGCTATTTAATAAATACTGACTGAATATATGATTGAATAGCCATACTTAGCCTCTCAACATTAGAGTCTAATTCATGTTGGGGAATTAGAGCAACCTTGACCTGAATCATATGCTGAAATAATTCCTTACATTTAGAGTAAAAACAAACAAAAACCCCTCACCTATTGTAAGTGGAGATAATTCTGAAAAATGATACTTTAGGTACTTCAAAAATTGGATAGCATCAGAATGTACTATCAAGGCCAAAGTAACTCTAAGGCACATGAAAATGTGTTAAACATTAATATATTTAAAGGAAATTTCCAGGAAACTTGCCTGTTCAAACTCTTCCATGTCTACTTCTCCATCTCCATTCAAGTCAAACATCTTGAAGGCAATTTCAAAATTTCTCTGAGGAGCTGTAAGTTAGCAAGGAAGGAATGGCAGGAGGGAAGGAGGAAGGAAAGAGAAAAATATTTAGAAGGTATTGACCAAAAATAAAATCACTGCTTTTTAAGAAAAAAGGATGGTTAAACATTAAAATGTAACTTCAAGTCAAAGAATGCCACCACATTTATCTTAGTTAACCTTTTACAACAGTTCTTAAAACCAAGAGAATTTTACCATGGCCAGTAAAGATAGTACTTATCTATCTTCGTGTTTCAACACTCTCTTAAATACTTTACTTTCTTAGAAACCATCTTCTTTTAATTGAATAACATTAATGTTGTTCTGTTATTTAAATACAGTGTTATTTATCTGGGCATGAAAGTCTATTTGGAGTGAGATATACTGCTGCAAAGTAAGAAGCTGAAACTATCTTTGTCTTGCCTTTTTAAAACAAGCTAGCGTTCTACCTTGTTCTTTCTAGTCTCTCTGTTGTAAGTACAATCAGGAGTTCAGTGGATATCACTCTGCCAACAGGTTATTATTGACACTTTATCGATACCATTCTCCTCAGTGTCACTACAGCTCTGTGGTAAGGCAGAAAAGCACACGGTCAGCGACCCAGCCCCCTATTTTAATTGTATCAGCTTGATACATAAATTACTCAGTAAAGTATACTTAAATGTTTAAAAATCAAAATGAAAAATGCAAAGCTTCAGAAGACAGTATATTTTTTTCCCTTAAGTGAATGGTGAAAGTGTTTCAAGACTTCTTTAATGTCCCAGATCAATCAAAATACAATTATTATATTTGAACATTAGGATAAAATATAAATTCAACAGCGCTCCTCTCCTTCCTTACCATGCTAAATATTCTAGTAAAGAAAACTAGGGACTTGGTGGCGCCCAGGCTCAATCCCTGGTTGGGGAACTAAGATCCCACAAGCTGTGTGGCATGGCCAAAAAAAAAGAAAACTAAGTCACTTACTTCCTTCAGTGCTTCAAATTTATATAGCTATAGAAAATAAAAGTAAAATTTCCTATATATAAATTTTCAGTTAACATCACTTTTAGTTAAAAAAATTAAAGAAAATACATAGACAAAAAAGTAAACAAGGGCTTAGTATATTATGCATTACTGTACACAGTTCATATTCCTGTCTTGCTCATTAATTTGTCAGTATCCACACTTTCTAAGCTTAAATTCCATTTTCAGCTAGCGAGCCTACTAGGTGGGTAAGCTCCTGGTTTTTAGTTGCCTGGATGAATTGTATGCTTCTCAGTTTCCATCCGCCTGTTTCACTTGATAATGGCTTCCAACAGGTTTGCTTTTCTTAGGCCACCAGTATGATTGCTGAGAAGGATGCAGGGCAGGGGGGTGGGGATTAGATTTTTGTATATTTATTGTCACTTCTTAAATTATTCCCATTTGTCTGGATGCTATCTTTTACTGAAGAGTTACTATGCGCCAAGCACTGAACTGGATAATTTTAAGCTGTTTTCTAATTTTGTACTCTTAATCCTAAAATTATTTCTTTCTTAAATTTTTTTTTAAACAGAGTAGGATGTTGGGGCTCCAAGCCACTAAATGACTCGCTCAAATCACACAGCTAATAGGCAACAAACAGAACTGGTAAGTGACTGAGGTCAACAATGACTTCAAACCCATAAACTATTCATTATGTTCTACAGCCTCCAATATGAAAATTGTGGTTCTTATAATAATAAACACATCCTCTTCATTCTGGTATGCTCTAACTTAGAAACAAAACAACAAAACATGACTCACTGGTTATGTCAGTCTCTGAAATAGCTTAGAGTTTCAAGTTTCATCTAAAGGACATTCCTAATATCAAAGAAACATTGCATGTGCAACGCTCAGTAGTTTAAGCTTAGTTGCAATCGCAGGCATAGGTAACATCAGATTCTGTAATGGGTTTGTCATGTTTTTTAAAAATTCTGAATATAAATTCTGTTCTTCCCTGTTGTCTCACAAGCTTAGCTCACTTCACTCACATACATTATTTACCTAATCCTTGTAGATACTTGAAATTTTAACAACTGCAGACAATGTGAGGCCACTGAAAGTTTTAAGTAGGGGAATGCCACAATCACACAGGCATTTAAAAAGAACTTCTCTGGCTACAGTATGAAGAATGTACTGGAAAACAAAATTCAGTCTCAGAGAACATCATTAAAGCTCCTGAAACTTGAAAATGTGAACTGAGGCAGTGGTCCTGGAGAGAAGAAAACAAATTTGAAATAAGGAGGCAGAAAGTATATAACTTAATGATTAATTAGCTGTGATGAACTGAGAGTAAAAAAGGCTGACAGCATGACTGGCTTAGGCTACCAGGTAGCTTACATATCATTAAAGAGAAAAAGACAATGTAAAAGTTTTGAGGAAAAAATGATTTCAGACAAGATCTGCTGAATTCAAGGAGTCCACAGCATATTCTGATGAAAATGTTCAGGAGATAGCTGGAAATATGGGTCTAAAGCTGGAAATATGGGTCTAAAGCTGGAAATATGGGTCTAAAGCTTAGAAGAGAGAGCTTAAAGCTAGTAGTCACATTAGCATAAACAGATACACACCTACATATGCATGCTCAGTTGTGTCTGATTCTTTGTGATCCTTATGGACTGTAGCCCACCAGGCTCCTTCATCCATGGGATTATCCTGGCAAGAATAATGGAGTGGGTTGCCATGCCCTCCTCCAGGGGATCTTCCCAATCCAAGGATCAAACACACACCTCCTGCATTGCAGGCAGATTCTATACCACTGAGCCACCCAGTTAGCTTCAAAGACCTGAAATGAAGATGTCCAAGGAGAACTGAAGATTGAGGAGAAGTGTACAGAAAGGATAGAAAGTAGTTGGAAGCTAATATTTAAGGTGAAAGTAAAAAGAGAGGAAGCAGTGACAAGTGGTATCACACCACCAAGAGAAATGTGGTTCAAAATGAATACAAATAGGGGAAGACTTGGCCAGAGGCACTCAAAGGGTTGCTATTCATGAATCACAGCAGCATTCTCATTTCCTGTCTTCACTGATTACAGAGACAACGCAGAGTTTTTAAATTTTTAGGTTTATTATGAGCTTCTATTCCTACTATCTTACAAGTTCTGTGATGGCATACGCACAGGCATTTAAATGACTGAATGAGTTATTCTGGCAACTCATACTTATATGGTCTCCTACAGCTAAGGTTAAATTCACTTTTACCAAACAAAGAACATCTTGTACTACTTGAGGTTTCTTTATCTTTTTAATCCTGGCTTACTCTCAAACACAGTATTTGCTCTATGTGGAATGACTTTAAGAGTGTTTATTCAGGAATATGCGTTGACACTCTCAGGCTGAGCTCTTGTGCCCTGGTCACTGATGCAGCACGTCAGGACAGCAGCCGTGCACGTTCTGATCTCATTTAGGCCTTAGCAGTCTATCACCCGAGGTCCTTCCAGTAGTTCTCTCAGGTCATTCAATCTTCATTTGCTGATCATATCAAAGCACTCAAGACAAGCGAAAAACCAGCTTGCCTTAAGTGAAACGTGCTACACAGGAATAAAGAAAGTGAAAGTGAAGTCGCTCAGTCGTGTCCGACTCTTTGTGACCCCATAGACTGTAGCCTACCAGGCTCCTCCGTCCATGGGATTTTCCAGGCAAGAGTACTGGAGTGGGGTGCCGTTGCCTTCTCCAGAGGATCTTCCCTAACCAGGGATCGAACCCAGGTCTCCCGCATTGTAGGCAGACACTTTACCGTCTGAGCCACCAGGGATGAACACACAGGAATAAGCTGCTAGGCAATTTTCTTGTACTCTCTTGTCTCCCTTTGAAAGTAGACTTCAGAGTAACTTTTAAATCTAGCTGCTCTGGAAAGCTAAAAGTATCTTGAGTTTACATTAATTCACAACCTATTGCCATAGAAAGGTAGAGAAAGGGGAATTCTTTTGAATTTCAGGCTACTTCTACAGTGAACAGTGAAGCTTCGCCCCACCCGTCCTTGTGTTAATGGTTCAATCTATTTTCTGCACAGCAATATCTAAAACAATCCTATGTTGGGACTGATTAAAACAATGAGATTCTACACAAAGTTCATCACTCTACATCTTTTACCTATAATTCCGTGATAGTTTTTACTACAAGTAAATGGAGATACATTAGATCTTGTTCTAGTGTAGAATAAAACATTTTTATGTTATTCTATTATTGACAATAATGACAATAGCAATAACAACTCTAGATTTGTTCAAAGCACAGTAGATTTTTCTACACTGTTTTAGTAATAAGTAAAAAACCATGTTTTTCTATGTATGTAAGTCAAATAATCAGATAGCAACAACATTAGGTGTCTCAAGATTTCCATGACTGTTTCACTTACTTTTTTTTTAATAGAAAATGCAAAAGACTTGGGCTCTAATTCTGATTTTTCCAATCTAATGAGTTATTATGCCTTAAATTCTTTTTTGGTAGTACTGATGGGATGAACAAAAAAAACTGAATAGGTTAGATTCTAAACAAGTTTCTTATTTTCTGTTAGCTTGGTTCTCCTACCACAAAATTCCCACCTTATTATTCCTGTTATAAAATGATGCATAGGACAAATGAGGTAATTAATACACAATATCAGAGAACTCTGAGTGAAGAGAAAAAACTGTATATAGTATGATGAACCTCCATTCAGTGGTGAACCTGCCTACTGAATTTGTAAGGATGATCATATAGCCTCTGATTATTTCTGAGGGAGGTCACCGCTTGTAATATCTAACCATTGCTGGCCAGCAATGGCCATATTAATTGAACTTTTTTTCTCATGCAGAATGGGCTTCCCAGGTCGTTCAGTGATAAAGAATTCCCCTGTCAATGCAAGGAGACACAGGGTTTGATCCCTGGGTCAAGAAGATCCCCTGGAGGAGGAAATGGCAACCCACTCCAGTATTCTTGCCAGAGAATCCAATGGACATAGGGGCTTGGCGGGCTACTGTCCACAGAGTTGCTAAGAGGTGGATACAACTGAGCACACACCCACCACCACCTTCTCATGTAGAGCTCAAATCTAATTCTTTGTAGCTCTTACAAACTGTCCTGATTTAATTTTTGAGAGAAATACAAAATATAACTGCTTCTCACCTTTATGATGTCCCTCTGAATACGTAAGAACATAGCGTCATGTCTCTACTAAAGGTTTCTCAGAACCTCTTTCCAGAACGTCAAGGTTATTTTGTAATAGCCTTCTCTGGGGTACTTTAGGTGACCAATGGCTCCCATAAATGCAATATTCTAAAATGGTTAATTTTGGAATGACTTATCCTTTCTAATAACAGTAGTAGGACTTCTCTGCAGACTAATAACATTTTTCTTATATGAGGGCATAATGTTTTGCTTTTCCACATTAGGCTAGAGCAAAGGAGTAGAAAAACCTGCAAGATTAGATTTCAAAAAAGTTGCCCTCTCTCAATTCTCCTGAATTCTTCAAGGTATGACGGCTAGGTGCAGTCTGGAAGAATCTTTCTGCCGTTGTTTTTTTTTTTTTTTTTTAACATAGACTGGAAGCACTGTAGTTGTATTGTAGTATTTCCCTGGGATAATTTAGCTTCCAAAGGACACTACATAAAGTGAAAACATCCTAAGAATTTTTAAAAAACATATGTAAGCAAGAGCAGATCAATTTCCTTTTCAGTGACATACTTGCTTTCTAAGTCTGCTCTGATGTCTGTTAGTAACTATTTCACAGGCTCTCTTTGATAATCTATTAGCCTTTTCAGCATTTTGTAATATTAGGTTTCATGTTGCGTGCCAGGCCAACACGATAGCTAGCAAACGGACTGCAAATATTTGAAAAACAAAGACTTAAAGAATCATAAAATCTAAGGACAAAGTCAAGAAATAGTTATTATTATAAAGCCATACACTTTATATTTTATTTTTATACACAGTTAACTTTGTATAGAGGCATATGTATGTGCGGGGCTTCCCAGGTGGTGCTAGTAGTAAAGAACCCACCTGCCAATGCAGGAGACACAAGAGACACAGGAAGGTTCAACCCCTGGGTTGAGAAGATCCCCTGGAGTAGGAAATAGCAACCCATTCCAGTATTCTTGCCCTGAAAATTTCATGGACAGAGAAACCTGGCAGGTTACAGTCCATGGGGCTGCAAAGAATCAGACATGACTAAGATACTGAGCACTCCATATTTATGTGAAGCAAGGCATGTGTGTGTGGGCGTGCTCAGTCCTGTCCCACTCTGCAACCCCACATACTGTAGCCCACCAGGCTCCCCTGTCCATGGAATTTTCCAGGCAAGAATACTGGAGTGGGTTGCCATTTCCTGCTCCAGGGCATTTTCCCAACCTAGAGATGGAACCCGCGTCTCTTGTGTCTCCTGCGTTGGCAGGGGGATTCTTTACCACTGCTCTACCTGGGAAGCAAGACATAGCATGAACAGTATCAGTGGCTCAAAAACTTAACAGTTACACACTTTCTGCTTCAACTCAGAAGTCCCATAGACAGGCCTGCCCTCATCTTTGTCTTGTAGAATAATCTACTAAAATATCCACTATTAATTGCGCAATCCATCTGAAGTCACTGGAGATGATGAAAATAACTATAATATTTTGTAAAATAACTATCATATTCTGTAATCAAGAAATGATTATTCTTAAAATGCAAGATGTGAAACAGCAAATAAAAAAATCCACATCTACTATAATTGGTTACAGAAGACACTGTACTGTGAAATAAAGTTAAAATCAAGATTTTCTCTGTTGGTTGTATTAGAATTACAATTTAAAACACTGTAATAACTTTTAGACTATACTAACAAATTTTAGTTAATAACCATTTAGTGACTCAACTATGCTCAAACAAGGGTAAGTTAATTGGATTGTTTCCTGAATATGTTTTCTGTAGTTGTGCAGCTGTATGTTCCCATTAAGTTGAAATACAGGGGAATCAAACTATATAATATAAAACAATGAACACTTTACCACTTAAAATATCTAGTTCCTCCCATGATGAGCAATTTGAAATGATAAAATGGTATGACACTTTTATTGGTAACTTCTGGAATTCAATATCAAGAAAATTTCCTTAGTGGAGGAAAAAAAGACAGTAAGGTGATCTGAAACAGCCAAAGTTAATGGTATGTAGATATATCAATCTAGTTCTTCTTCTTAGGTTTGCTCTTTTAACATGGTGGAGTGGGAACCCTCCATGATTGAAATGACAAATGCCAAAGATAAAGAAAAAGAGGCCCCAATTATCCAGGAGGAAAAAAAGTTATAAAGAAAAAAGTATTGAGTTGTATCATAATTCTCCACAACACTTACAGAATACTGCAGAGCAAACTCTATAGAATCTTGAGGGAAAGCAATTTTAAGGGTTACATACCAGTTAATTCATCATTTATCTACATTAGCAACAGAAGATAGTCTCAGACATTCAAGGACTTAGAAACTGTATAATCCACAAAACTTTCCTAACAATATTCCACAAAAAAACAGGGATTGGTAAACTATGATGTGCTGGCTATTTGTTTGTATATTGTTCATGGCTGCTTACAACTGAGTAGCTGTGACACAGAACTTATGGCCAGCAAGCTTAAAATATTTATCTTGCCCTTTAAGAAAAAGTTTGCCAACCCTTGGTTGAGGAAATTCTTCAGCCAATGATGACAAAAAAAAAAAAAAAAATCAATCAAAATAAAGACTGGGAAGATGAGATCAATTAAGAAGTGAGCAGTAAGTTAAGTGAGCAATAAAATCAGTAGAAGAGTTAAGCTTAAATAATGGTTATTAATAAAACAATTTCATAGCATGTGGCATTTATTAAATGTATCAGGCACTTTATATAAATTATTTAATCCTCCCAATTGTTCTGTGACACTGTACTAATATACCCATCCCCTGTTACAAAAGAGGGAGCTAAGGTATTGGGTGTCCAGAATCAAAGAGCCGAGATTCAAATCTAGACATTCTACTAGAGTATGCACCACTCTTAGTCATTATACAAAAGTGGTTATAAAAATAATAAAGTATAAGATAGTCCTTGAAAGAGAAAATATATAAATGTAAAATTATTTTTAAAAAATGACTTAGAATAAAAAATACCAGATTAAAACTGTAAAAACAGTGTGTAGAAAAGAAAGTGAAAGGAAGCTAAATTTCTTGATTTCCAATAGAAGATATCAAAAGAAATAGATGATTCTGTCCTAGATACAAAAAGCCATGTCACCCTTGAACTCCCACAGATACGTACACACATCCTGATCCAGGGATCACACCTGGGTCTCCTGCACTGCAGGCATATTCTTTAATGTCTGAGCCACCAGGGAAGCCCAGGTAAATCATGTCTTCTCTGAACCCCCATAAATACATATACACATACACATTTAAGTTAATTCAAAGGTTACCACAAATGGGAAAGCTTTTGGGAGAAAAACTCAATGAACAAAGCAAAAGCTTGAAAGAAAAAAATGGAAGAAAGCATAGAAAACAAGATATAAGGTGACAGAAGAACAAATAAATCACAACAAAGTTAAATGAACTAAACTGCTCTATTAGAAGACATAGAGCATGTCAGACTGCATTTGTTATTTATAAGAAATACATTGAAAACAAAATATCACAAAAAGTAGAGAGTAAGAGGAAATACTTACTTACGAAAACAAAACAGAAAGAAAGCAGAGGTCTTATTATTAATATGAGACAGAAATGAACCAAGAGGAGAAGAAGGATTAAGAACAAACACCATTTCCATATTACTCATAACTACCATCCATAAAGAATATCTATTATATATCTTTATGTACAGGATAATATCACATAAAAATATATTACAAAATATTAGGTATAAATAAGAAATTACAAAAATTACTGTAATATCTAAATCTCTGATGTATTTTACAGAAAACTTAATGAGGTCATGGAGACTTTATATAATACAAACAACAAGTTCAATTTGATAGATATATATTGTCAATGTTAGTGTGTTAGTTGCTCGGTCATGTTCAACTCTTTGTAGCCCTATAGACTGTAGCCCACCAGGCTCCTCTGTCCATGGAATTCTCTAGGCAAGAATACTGGAGTAGGTTGCCATTTCTTTTTCCTGGGGATCTTTCCAAAATGGCAACCCACTCCAGAACTCTTGCCTGGAAAATCCCATGAACAGAGGAGCGTGGTAGGCTATAGTCCATGGGGTCGCAAAGAGTTGGACACGACTGAGCGACTTCACTTTCTTCTCTTTTCCAACCCAGGGATTGAACCTGGGTCTCCTGCATTGCAGGTGGATTCTTTAATATCTGAGCCACAGAGTCTGCATGTATTTTTTAAATCTTCAAAGGAAATTTAGAAAGACATTAGATATTAGTCGACATACAAACAGACATACAAACAGAACACACACAAACACAAGTAAAATAAGAAATGGCAAATGCAGAATTTTTACAACTATAATACAATTAAACTATGTCATAGGAATAAAGCCACTGAGCACCAGGCGAAGATGCTGAAAAAGCACTTGACAAAATTTTAAGCTTTCCTAATAAACTTTTTTCACCTGAGAAATAGAGAGAGGAGGAACTGATTCAATATGGTAAAGTTTACCTGACAGGAAGATTCACAATATACTTAACTGAAAAATGCCAAAAACATTTATTTTAATATAATAAAGTGGGGACGCTCATTATTAGTGACAATATTTTGAAAGTTATAGCCAATGAAATAAAGCACATATGCTAGAAAATAAAAAACAATTATCATTATTTGAAAGGAAAAGTTGGCAAGAAAACAGAAGAACTATACAAAAAAGATCTTCATGACCCAGATAACCATGATAGTGTGAACACTCACATAGAACCAGACAACCTGGAGTGTGAAGTCAACTGGGCCTTAGGAAGCATCACTACGAACAAAGCTAGTGGAGGTGATGGAATTTCAGTGGAGCTATTTCAAATCCTAAAAGATGATGCTGTGAAAGTGCTGCACTCAATATGGCAGCAAATTTGGAAAACTCAGCAGTGGCCACAAGACTGGAAAAGTTCAGTTTTCATTCTAATCCCAAAGACGAGCGATGCCAAAAAATGTTCAAACTATTGCCCAATTGCACTCATCTCACACGCTAGCAACGTAATGCTGAAAACTCCCTAACCCAGGCTTCAACAGTACATGAACCAAGAACTTTCAGATGTTCAAGCTGGATTTAGAAAAGGCAGAGGAACCAGAGATCAAACTGCCAACATCCACTTGATCATCAAAAAAGCAAGAGCATGCCAGGAAAACATCTACTTCTGCTTTATTGATTCTGCCAAAGCCTTCTGACTGTGTGGATGACAACAAATTGTGGAAAATTCTTCATGAGATGGGAATACCATAACACCTTATCTGCCTTCTGAGGAATCTGTATGTAGGTCAAGAAGCAACAGATAGAAGAGGACATGGAACAGACTGGTTCCAAATTAGGAAAGGAGTACATCAAGGCTGTATATTGTCACCCTGCTTATTTAACTTATATGCAGAGTACATCATGCAAAATGCTGGGCTGGATGAAGCACAAGGTGGAATCAAGACTGCCAGGAGAAATATCAACAACGTCAGATATGCAGATGACACCACCCTTATGGCAGAAAGTGAAGAGGAACTAAAGAGTCTCTTCATAAAAGTGAAAGAGGAGAGTGAAAAAGTTGGCTTAAAACTCATCATTCAAAAAACGAAGATCATGGCATCTGGTCCCATCACTTCATGGCAAATAGATGGGGAAAGAAAGGAAACAGTGACAGACTTTATTTTTGGGCTCCAAAATCACTGCAGATGGTGACTGCAGCCATGAAATTAAAAGATGTTTGCTCCTTGGAAGAAAAGCTATGACCAACCTAGACAGCATATTAAAAAGCAGAGACATCATTTTGGCAACAAAGGTCCGTCTAGTCAAAGCTATGGTTTTTCCAGTAGTCATGTATGGATGTGAAAGTTGGACCATTAAGAAAGCTGAGCGCCGAAGAATTGATGCTTTTGAACTGTGGTGTTGGAGAAGACTCTTGAGAGTCCCTTGGACTGCAAGGAGATCCAACCAGTCAATCCTAATGAAATCAATCCTGAATACTCGTTGGAAGGAATGATGCTGAAATCGAAGCTCCAATAGTTTGGACACCTGATGTGCAGAACTGACTCATTGGAAACAACCCTGATGCTGGGAAAGATTGAAGGCAGGAGGAGAAGGGGACGACAGAGGATGAGATGGTTGGATAGCATCACCAACTTGATGGATATAAGTTTGAGCAAGCTCAGGGAGTTGGTGATGGATAGGGAAGCCTGGAGTGCTGCATTCCACGGGTCACAAAGAGTTGGACATGACTGACTGACTGAACTGAACTTTTGGTTTCATTTTTGACTCATTGGTTGGTTCACGATTGTGCTGTTTAATTTCCATATATTTGTGAATTCCTCAATTTTCTTCTTGTTATTGATTTCTGATTTCTTACTATTGAGGCCAGAAAGGTTACTTGATATGATTTCAACCTTTTAAAATTTGCTGACACTTGTTTTGTGAACTAACGTATCATCTATTCTGGAGAATGTCCATGTGCATTTGAGATGAATGCATACAGTACTTTTGGATGGAA
The DNA here is from genome assembly GCF_032452875.1 of Bos javanicus. Taxonomy (NCBI): domain Eukaryota; kingdom Metazoa; phylum Chordata; class Mammalia; order Artiodactyla; family Bovidae; genus Bos; species Bos javanicus. The sequence continues at coordinate 29,937,543 of NC_083895.1, forward strand.
TGTTTGTAAATGTCTGTTAGGCCCATTTGGTTTCAAGAACAGTTCAATGTTTCCCTATCGATTTTCTGTCTGGATGATCTATCCATTATTGAACATTAGATACTGAAGCTCCCTACTATCATTGTACTGTTGATTACTCCCTTCAGATCTGCTTCTATTTGTTTAGTATACTTAGGTACTCCTGCATATTTAAATTGTCATATTCTCTTAATGTATTAAACCCTTTATCATTATAGAGCGACCATCTTTATCTTTTACTACAGATTTTGACTAAGTCTATTTTGTCCAAGTACAGCTATTCCTGCCCTCTTTTGGTTTTCATTTGCATGCAGGATCTTTTTGCATCCCTGCACTTTGAGCCTAGGTATTCCTTTTAGCTGAAGTATTTTGCAGGAAGCATAGAATTGGGTCTTATGCCTTTTTTTTTTTTTTCACCCATTCAGCAACTCTGCACCTTTTCATTAGAGAATTTAATCCATTTATTGGTAAGGATTTACTATTCCTAGCTTGTTGTTTTTTTTCTTTTTGGTTCGTTTTCTCTCCCTCTCGTATTCTTTTGTGAATTTATGACTTTCTGTAGTGAAATACTTTGGTTTCCTTCTTTTTATCTAGTGTGTACCTACTAGAGGTTTTTATTCTGTGGTTACCAATGAGGCTTACTCAAAATATATCGGAGCTATAAAAGTCTATTTTAAGCTGATAATTTTGATTGCATACAAAAATTCTACTCTTTTCTCAACATTTTGTTGATTTCACAATACATGTACACTGTATATTAACAAATTATTGTAGCTATAGCTAATTTGAACACTTTGTCCTTTAACATCTATATTAAAGTGGTTAACATGTCACCATATTGCAATATTATTCTGAATCTGACTATCTATGTAACTTTATTGGTGTTTTGTATATTTTCATACGTTTTATGTTACTAATATCCTTTATCTTGAAAAACTCCTTTCAGCATTTCTTATAAGGCAGATCTAGTGGTAATGAAGTGCCTCAGCTTTTATTAGGGAAAGTATTTATCTTGCCTTCATTTTTGAAGGACAAATTTTTTAGGTAAAGTATTCTTGCTTGGCAGATTTCCTCTTTCAGCACTTTGAATATATCATTCTGTTCTCTCCTGACCTGCAAGGTTTCTGTTGAGAATTCAGCTGACAGCTTTATTGGGGTTCACTTGTATGAGATTTTTTTCTTCTGCTGCTTTTAAAATTCTGTCTGTCTTTGATTGTGGTCAGTTTCATTAAAATGTCTCTTTGAGAAGATCATTTTGGACTGAAATTTGGGGCCCACTGATTAGCTTCGTGAACTTGGATGTCCTACTTTCTCCCAAGGTTCAAAAAGGTCCCAGTCATTATTTCTTTAAATAAGCTTTTTACGCCTTTCTCTCTGGCAGTCAGCATGCACTCCAGCGGCTTCAGCATCTTGCATTGGTGCATACCTAGCAATGCAAGCTCCCTAAGCATTGTAAGCAGGGGGGTCAGCTGTAAGAGTCTAGGCTGGAGAATTGCATTTGTGTAGCCTCAGAAGCCTGAACTTGCTGCTGGTGTGGGTCCCAGGTTCCAGTGGAGAGGGTGCTGGGGAGAGACCTTGGTGCTGATATCAGTAAGTGCAAATATGCAAATACTTCTGGGATAAAAACCTGTGAAATCTGCAGAAGTCTGTGACAGCTGTGCTGGCCATTGGTTTGTTTAGTGGGGAAACGTGCTGGAGTCTTCTACAGAGCATGTGTCTGGCAAGCTGGTCACTCCCACTGCATGGCTTATATTTGTTTCCTTGCGATTCTTTCTTATTCCTAGCCATCTCTACAATGTTTCAGTTTTGCTGGTTTCTGGCAAGGATGCAACTGAAGCAAGTCCTTTGTGTGATTGGGAAGATGCAGTTAAGTGGAGCTGTTTTTCCTTCCTTTTTATGTGGATATTCTCAAATTATTTGTTCTACTGTCTTCAGGAAGTTTCTTACGTTAACTCCAGAGCTCTCCCAGATCTAGTTTTGTTTGTAGATAGTTGACTGCTGATCTTTGTGGAAGGATGGAGGCTGGGGTCTCCTTTTCCATCATCTTTGTGACATCATCAAGTGGGACCCTCATTCCAGTGAATTCACTTCTGGGTGTCCATTTATCTTTAAAGAAATTTCTGAGATTTCACACCAGGTTATATCCCTATTTTCAAAGATTTTATTACTACCACCATGTCCACTGCATGGACTTCACCATTTAGGGAATATGATGGTTTTGTCAGAATCTTCTTGAAAATATTTCTAGAACTATTATAGGAATTTATAGGTCATTTATAATTAGTGTGAATTCATTGAATCTGAGGATTCAAATTTTTTTTGACCTTAAATTTGTTGAGAAAGGAAACTTTGTTTTTTGAAAGGAAGGGTGAAAAGAGAGATATTCCTTTCATGGCTTAGCAAAAAGCTGGCTTCGTAGATCTGAATTAGCTCAATGAAAGAAAGGCTAATGCTACCTGTGGAATGGAACCTCCCTCTTTCTAACAAGACCACTTTGTCAACCAGGATGCTCCTGTTATCACACAGCTCCTGGATGTTCTCTGCCTCTCATCCCAATTATTATAGAGAGTCGGGGTGGGTGGAGGGAGGGAGGCAGCCATCTTTCCTTAGAGCCCTCTCCCTGATGTGCTTCAGCTGTGTCTGATCCAACTAAGAACTTTCTTCTGCTAAACAGCATGTGGATGGGGACTGGGTAATTTTGCTGCTTTTCTGCCTGTGAGTTTCCCCACTAGACCTAATCTTAAATTATGTTTAGCTACACAGTACTAGCAATATGTGTGTTAGTGTTCCCTTTGCACAACAAAGGGAAAAAAGTAATTTTTTTTGGACGAAGAAATACATTTTCCCTTGACATTTCACCAAAGACCAATATTTTCCTCTCAATTTGTCTTGGTACAGATCTAAGGGCTTCCATCTGTGGAAAGAACCCAGGGAAGAAAGAAGCCCTATGTACCAACTAATGTTCCACTGCTGGAAAGCCCATGGAGCCAAGCACAAAACAGAAAGACGAGCTGGGTTAGTTTATAAAAGGCCAGGGAAGAGTTCCTGATAAATTCAGCACAAACTTTAAGACAGGTGAGTCTGGCAATGGACCCAACTGGGGTTTTTAAATCAGACCCAGTCCAACTCTGGCAGGTTTCTAGACCCAGTTCAGAAAAAGAAATGTGCAAAATCTGGACGCTCATAAAGCAAAACTGCAGAGCCAGGATCCAAGAGGGCCTCACCCACCACCTACAGAAGCAGTGAGCTCAAAGGGCTCAGTAGCTGACAGTCATTACTGTCATCTGTGGCAATTTTCTCTACATTTTCTCTTTTTCTCAGTCTCTTATTTTCTTGAGATCAAGAATTGGAAAGGGAACTTCAGAGACCTGGATTCTCAGCCTCAGGAAAGCAGCTGCTCAGAAACTGTCCCGGAAAGAGACTGCATATATTGCATCGCATCTGGAGACAGACGCTTCTTTATGATATATAGTATATATAGCTATATGATATATAAGCCTCCTGTCTGACCCTCTCTTTCTTTTTGAATCTCTCCTCCTCATAAACACCTATAAGTATTAAACGTATCCCACTTTTGCCCCTGCATTCATGGTTGCCTATTTATCTCTTTCTATCCAACATGAAATAGTTTTATGAAAATGAATAGATAGTGCTGCCATTATAACACAAAAGGGGCTTCTCTGGTGGCTCAGAAGGTAAAGAATCTGCCTGCAATGCAGGAGACCCAGGTTTGGTACCTGGGTTGGGAAGATACCCTGGAGAAGGCAATGGGTACCCACTCCAGTATTCTTGCGTGGAGAATTCCATGGATAGAGGAGCCTGGAGGGCTACAGTTCATGGGGTTGCAAAGACTCTGATACGACTGAATGCCTAACACTTTCAGTTTTGGTAATATAAACAAGAATCACTATATTATTTCATATACTGAAATGAATCCACTTTTAAACAGCGTTACTGATGGTGCATAGGCCAATCAGTTCAGTCGCTCAGTCCTGTCTGACTCTTTGCGACCCCGTGAATTGCAGCATGCCAGGCCTCCCTGTCCATCACCAACTCCCAGAGTTCACTCAGACTCACGTCCATCGAGTCAGTGATGCGATCCAGCCATCTCATCCTCTGTTGTCCCCTTCTTCTCCTGCCCACAATCCCTCCCAGCATCAGAGTCTTTTCCAATGAGTCAACTCTTCGCATGAGGTGGCCAAAGTACTGGAGTTTCAGCTTTAGCATGTTTCCTTCCAAAGAAATCCCAGGGCTGATCTCCTTCAGAATGGACTGGATGGATCTCCTTGCAGTCCAAGGGAGTCAAGAGTCTTCTCCAACACCACAGTTCAAAAGCATCAATTCTTCAGCGCTCAGCTTTCTTCACAGTCCAACTCTCACATCCATACATGACCACTGGAAAAACCATAGCTTTGACTAGACGGACCTTTGTTGGCAAAGTAATGTCTCTGCTTTTGAAAATGCTATCTAGGTTGGTCATAACTTTCCTTCCAAGGAGTAAGCGTCTTTTAATTTCATGGCTGGGGTCACCATCTGCAGTGATTTTGGAGCCCCAAAAAAATAAAGTCTGACACTGTTTGCACTGCTTCCCCATCTATTTCCCATGAAGTGATGGGACCGGATGCCATGATCTTCGTTTTCTGAATGTTGAGCTTTAAGCCAACTTTTTCACTCTCCACTTTCACTTTCATCAAGAGGCTTTTTTTTAGTTCCTCTTCACTTTCAGGCTTCAGCAATACGTGAACCGTGAACTTCCAGATATTCAAGCTGGTTTTAGAAAAGGCAGAGGAACCAGAGATCAAATTGCCAACATCTGCTAGATCATGGAAAAAGCAAGAGAGTTCCAGAAAAACATCTATTTCTGCTTTATTGACTATGCCAAAGCCTTTGACTGTGTGGATCACAATAAACTGTGGAAAATTCTGAAAGAGATGGGAATACCAGACCACCTGACCTGCCTCTTGAGAAACCTGTATGCAGGTCAGGAAGCAACAGTTAGAACTGGACATGGAACAACAGACTGGTTCCAAATAGGAAAAGGAGTACGTCAAGGCTGTATATTGTCCCCCTGCTTATTTAACTTATATGCAGAGTACATCATGAGAAACGCTGGGCTGGAAGAAGCATAAGCTGGAATCAAGATTGCTGGGAGAAATATCAATAACCTCAGATATGCACCCTGCCATAAGACAACACCCTTATGGCAGAAAGTGAAGAGGAACTCAAAAGCCTCTTGATGAAAGTGAAAGTGGAGAGGCCAATCAGATTAGCCCAAAGGAAAACACTATTTACAGTCTGCCTAAACTACCAAGATATAATTTACTCTGATTTCAGATAAAGATCTTTACTACTTCTGCTGTTTTTCTAGGAATTAAAAATAAATTTCTTGAAGTTTTAGGAATAAGTAGAAGACAATATATGGTTTATGCTGCTAATATGCAGTAGGTGAACCCAAACAGATTTCTTTTTAAAATTTAGGCAACTTAAGTTTTGTTCTGAAGGTTGTGATAGAACCCTCTATTTTGGAAAATAGATTTTCCTTTATTCAAACAGCCATACTTCTATATACAGAGTATGATATCTTATAATTTTTAGTCTTATTTAGGTACATCCTATATCATACACACAAAGGATGTATATAAATATCTATAGATATATACCCAAAATGAATGTGACATATGATATCACATATGTGTATCTGTATATATACATATCTCCTGATCAATTCCAATATAGATGCTTTATAAAATGTTTCTCCCTGGTTACAATTAAATGTAAACATATAAAAGATACACCTTCTGGTTACAATTCATTTTCTTTTTGAATTAGCAGAGATAATTGCTTTAAAATTGTAAATTGTAGGTTTCATTTGATTCTTAGCAAATTTATACACTTACTTCTGTTAAAACTCTCATTTTTGCATATCAAACTTCTTGTCAGACAGTGAAGTCAAGAAGTCTTCTAGCATTAAGATTTTTTTTATTCAACTCCTTTTTTATGACTTAGAATTTTCATCTAAAAAAATCTTATTTAAAAGCATATAGCCTTTCTGATTGGATAGGGAAAGGGATGAGGAAACTCTGAACCTTGCATACCTTCCCTCCTCACCAAGAAATCCATAAATGGACTCCGCAGACCTCCTAATGTTTTTGTGGACTGTGATTTTTAAGTAGAGAGTAGTATATATTTAAACTTTAAAATTAGCTGTTGTTTATTTGAAATTAAAATTCAATTTGTATTCTGTATACTTACTTGCTAAATCTGGCAACCCTCTTACAAACTATTATCTTAGTGAAAAGAGCTCTCAGTTCCATAATAGAGAGGATTTTCCCAAGCAGTATTCGTAAATACGTTGAACACATGACAACTTCTCTAATTTCAGTTCTCCAACTAACACAATGAGTATAATAATTAAGGCCCTAACTACCTCACTTCAGTTATTCTAAGAAAGAATTAGGCTTTAGGGAATTCCCCGGCAGTCCAGTGATTAATTAGGACTTTGCGCTCCCACTGCCAAGGATTTAGGTTCTATCCTTGGCTGGGAAACTAACACCCCACAAGCTGCATCACATAGCCAAAAAAAAAGTAATACACTCTAGCCAAAAGGTTCAATATGCAGTTTTCACTGATGTTAGTTTTTAAAAATTCTATTAAAAAGTGCTAACTACTAACTGCATATCAAGGGTCATTTATAAAATGCTTATTAAACATTCAAAGCTCTGTTTTCTTCAAGTTGTATTGTAGTTTGAATGGAAATAGTTTAATATTTTAAATAGAAAAAAAAAGAAGACAGGTGACTCCATCTGTGAGAATAATGGTGTTAGGATAAAACTGCTTTGAATATTTTTACCTCTGGTTGGTGAAACAAGTTGAATTATGCACTATTTTGCAACAAGTCCCAACATATGATTTATTATTGTTATTCAAAGTATATGAAACAATTTCTTCTCATTACCATCAAACAGTTATATATTACTTTACATTAAGACTATAGTTGAAAAGAAACTATTGAAGGAAATATTAACAGTGACTTCTTCTCTGGAGAAAATAATTATGGTTTAACTTAACTGCTTTATAAGGCGAGACTTTGCATCATTGTTTTTCTTAATGTGAGGCATTTAATACTCTCTTTATCTTAAAGATTCATATTCCCTTAGCTTACCAGCAACTCTGTGACAAATGACACAGAAAGACTGTAGCTAATTATATAATTGTCTAGGAGCTTCACAGATTTAATGTATCTAATTTGGTCCTAAATAACAGATTAGATATCCAACGTATTTGACCCATGGAGGAATTCCAGGTACATAAATACATTTAACTGTACTCTAATTCTCTACATTTTTTCACTAAAAGAATCTAACATCTTTTCTTTTTTTATTTCTGTACACTAAAGTGCCAGTAAAATAAACTTTGGAATTCTATAGTCCCAGTCAACCTAGACATGTGAAAGACAAGCTTTCAATATAAAACAATTAATTTTAAGAGATGTTTTAAAAAAGGAAAAATTTTAGAATCATTAGAGAAGATTAATAAATTATGCCTATCATCCCAAACATCCTTAACTGTTATTTATTAGCAATAATTAGAGTAGCTATACTTTTTTCCAGGGCTTCCCAGGTGGCGCTAATGGCCCTAATAGCTATCCTTTTTCCCACTGAGTCTAAAAGTAAAACAGCTAAAAGAAGAAAAAGGGAGAAAGGAAAAAAAGCATAGCAAATTCTGCTGCTGCTACTAAGTCCCCTCAGTTGTGACCGACTCTGTGCGACCCCATAGACGGCAGCCCACCAGGCTCCCCCGTCCCTGGGATTCTCCAGGCAAGAACACTGGGGTGGGTTGAATTCTAGTGCCCACTAATATCTGTGTTTTCCTTGAAAGGGATGGTGGTGGCGAGGGCACATAGGACCTTGTAGGCCACTGTAAAGACTTTGGCTTTTACTTTGAGATTAAAATCTGACAGAGACTGGAAGCCTCTGGGGAATTTAAAGCAGAGGAATGATGTGATTTTATGGTGGGATTCTGGATTATTTCAAAGTAGGTATGACAGGATTTGCTGACATCAGAAATGAAAATATTCAGACTATTTTTAAAAATACACACACAACTCAAAACACAAACACACACACTCTTCTTTTCCCAAAATGGAATCATGAAGTATGTATGTTCTGACTCATCAGTATATTGTGAGCAGTTTTCTATGCTAATAAATCTCTGCATTACATATACAAAGTGCTGTATTGAATTTTATTGCATAGATTTATTGTAATTTGTTCAGCCATCTGTTTGATATTTGAATTCTTCCCAATTTATTTTCTGACAGTATCATTACACATGTGTCATTTTATTAACCTAAACTTGCAGAAATGTAACTGCTGGGCCAGAGGGTAAGCACTTATGAAAATGTCTGAGAAACACTGCCAAGATTCTAAAAAGGCATGTTAATATTTTATATTTTCACTAACACTATCTAGTCAATTAAATTTAAGTGTTATTCCAATAGTTAACTCTGATGCACAAATAGCTTTGGGTGCACTATGGATTTGTCTGTCAATGAGAGCAGGAACAACTAATTGCCCCTTCGTAAGAGGTAATCAACATTAATCTTTATCCCAGTTTCTTGGATTTCTTTAGACTTTTGAGAGTCATCTTAGTTTAGGAAAGACTTCATTCACCTCATGTAGTTTGGAAGACTAAGCCCAAGTCTAAGCTAGTTTAACTGTAGCATAGACTGGGTGGTAAAGCTGCCCGGTATGCAAGGTACAGCTTCAATGCCTACAGTTTGTACATCTAGACAAACCCATAACCTTTCATTTACAAGTCTATAATCAGCCACAGGACCCCAAGAACATGGGGTAGGAGGAAGGGAGTTACGACGCTCTTTTTAGCAGCACTAATTGGAAAACCCTGGTTTCTACTTTAACAGATTCTGACCACAAGGGAAAAAAAAACACTTAGAAATTTAATGTATATTCTTAAAACTTAAAATTCATATTGCTTTTATGTGAAAATCCTAAAATAATGAAAGAAACTACAAGAGATGTTACTATGAGCTTACCACCCTTACACATAGACTCTGCAATGGCTACAGAGAGAGTTCTTTATTCTTTATTGTGTCTCAGTGTGATTTATGTCATGTCAAGTGGCAAGGTTTTCTAAATAATATGAAACACTACCTGTCAAAAACCTGAGATTAAAAACTTCATAAGACTGTGAAATGTTTCTGAATTTGTTCAGCAAGGCTTTAGCTGTTCAGACACTTCCGTCTAACTATTGCTCTTCTTCCATTTACATCTTTTCTTGAAAATACATTTCAGCCCTGATTCTATCTATCTATCTATCTAGATTATCTATCTACATAACTCTTTAAATAAAATTTCACACCTGAAGAAAAGAAATAGCAACTGTTCCTACTTCAAGGTATATAACCCGTTTTTACACTGTTTCTCTGCCTCAGTTGCTAGATGACCTTCAGAGGGCTGCCAGAAACAGTCTTGCATTTAAATAGATCTTCCTTAACACTGTTACTTGACAGTTGTGCTACAGGAAGAGTATTAAATGCCAGAGATGTCAAACACCTTTGATTCCCCAAGAGTTTCTGGGAAGTAGATTCTAGGGCATGCCAGTGCTTTACCTTTTTATTAAGGTCACATCCTTCTCCAGAAATATATTTTCTTCAAATGCATGTTGCTATTTTTATGGCCAAATTACATACACCTGGGTGATAGATTCCCCACCCCACCTTCTTAGATCTAAAAAATATAATCATCTGCTTGACATTTATTTCATTCTATGTGGTTTCATTCCACTCCTTGTGCTCAATAGCCAAAGTGACAATTTACGCCAAGATACAACTTAATGCATATGTGCTTATAATTAGCTGCTTTAATAAAGAGATTTGATATTTGATACTTAATTTATGCTCATTCTGAAGGATCCTCTGTACATGTGACTTAGTTTGGTGTCACATAAAAAGCTATTTTTTTGGTTTAGTGTCCAAATAGAAAAAAATTTGCTATTCTAATTAATTTTCTAGCTTTCACTGTGTATAGAGATTAACTATTATTTTAAACCAGTTTTAAATACTAGGCAGGAGGCTAAGGGTACTTGGAGCAATATAAAATTTTAGTATGTATACTAAAGTAACTATTCAGAAAAATTCTTAGATACTTAGCCAACAAATATACACGGAGTACTTGTTATGAGCCAGATACTGGGCTGGATACCTTCTCCAAAAGCGATAGTGATTAGGCAAATCAGTCCATGACAACCACTATTTCTTGCCCTGGTTTCATTTTTGCACCCTCAAATTCTTCAGCAAAACAAATGAGCATTTTCCAAAGCTGTTCCAGAAACAGGTAAGCAACACATGATGAAGCCTAAGCATAACCAAACACTATTAAGTTGTGGGTTTTAGGGAAAAGTCAGATATACAGAAAGGACAGATACACTTGATTTCAGTCCAGCTTCTAAGAGGCAAAAATATGAAAAAGTGGGGCTCACAGGCCATAGTAAATATTTTACACAACATAAATTGCTGAGGGCTGAATTCTACAGAGCCACGCCAACCATCAACAGAACAAAAACAAGACACAGCAGAGGTGGAGGAAGACAGAACAGAAGGTAGGTGAAGTACAAGAGGGGAAGTTTCTATAATCTGTTCTTGGGAAATGAAGGGAAGACTCTGGCAGGAGGGTAAACTGAGGTCTATTTGACACTGTAATCAAAGGTATAGAGATGGATAGGTGGTTTTGTCTCCTTTCTACCTAGAAGAGACCCGGAGAAGTCACATCCCAAATATTCTTTCACTGAAATATTTTTGGAATGATTACTATTAGTAGGATGCTGTGTTAGGTACTTTGGGGATACAAAGCCACACAGCAGAGTTCCTAATTTCAAGATATTATTCAGTGATACCATAACCACTGTCTAAACTTGCATTAATTAGAGAGTTTTTCAAATTAACAAATACCTCTGGAGCTGTTACAAGGAATCATAATTCATTCACAATTCAATGTAAAAAAATTTTTTTAATTCTGATTTTTAAAACAACTAGAATCTTAGCTGAGATATAGGAGAAAATTCTGATGTGAAGAGTGAAGGGAGAAGAAGAAACAATGTGACAGGTTAGGGTACTTTCTAGAAGGCAGAGAATTTAGCTATATTGGAGTTTTACTTTTCTTGCTCCAGGAATTTTCTCCCATTGATAAATGAGATCTAAAGCGGAAGGAAGCCTTCCCTTGTTAGGCCTTTGCTCCCAAGGTCCTAAGGAGCAGAGATGGAAAAACAAGGGCAGACCTCTTTCTTTTCTCTCTTTCAGAGCTCCTATATATGAATCTCATTTATCATAAAAAGCGGCTCCATGGGAAAAGAGGCAGTAAGCTTTACAGGCCAACACAAGCCGTTCAAGAGAGAACAAAGTCTATGCAAACAATAATTTGAGTGGCGGCACCAGCTCATAGAGCATACAGAAAATACTCCTGATCACCTCACTCAATATTCTTTTTAGAAAACAGGCCCATTTGACTATCTGTACTGAAAGGGCAGAGCTCTCTAGGAATCCTGCGATCTCAATCAGATTTCCGTAAGATTTTAAGATAATATTAGAATTTTTAGAATAGAATTTTTAAAACATGAAAATGGATCAATTTAAATAAAACACAAATATGAAAAGGCTAATAACTGATTTCCTCATGGGTATAAAATTATAAAATCTTTCTCAAGACACAGTCAAAACACATTTAGATCTTATCTTTATTGTAAGTCACAATTTACTACTTTAGTCTCTGTTCTCCCCTTGGCTTTATGAACCCTCAGAACAAATCTCAAGCATTGTTCTCAAGGGATAAACTTTGCTTTTGCAAATGAAAAAATTTAATCTAGTAAAGTCACAAGGAGACTTGAGAGAGCTAAATACAAACACCACTTATTTTTTGCTAATGTGAACTAAAATTGTTTTGTGGTTGTTGATACAAAGATGTAAATGCTTCAACTTTCTGTAACAACAGGGTCTACTGAAATGACATAATATTTTCAAGTACATCTGGTTCAAAATGAACTTAACATCATAAATATTTGATATACTTAAATGCATTATTTTATTGTTTTGACAGAAGCTGTACTATTATAAAATCAATGAATTAACCATAAGAAGGGCTATGCTAGAGAAAGAAGTTACTGGTAAACAACACAGTGAGACACTTTTGGCCTAACAGCATGCTAATGAGTATTTCTGAAGTTCTAAGCACTTTTTATAGGGTAAAACAACACTGAATAAGATCAACCATTTTCTTCTTTGTTTTACCCTTCATAAGGACAATTAGGCAACAACAGAAAATCCTGAGACATAAAAATTACATGTGCTCGTACCCAGTTGCTAAGTCATGTCCGACTCTTTTGCTCACCAGGTACATCGGATTTTCCAGGCAAGAATACTGGAATGGGTTACCATTCTCCAGGGGATCTTCCTGATTCAGGGATTGAAGCCATGTCACCTGCACTGGCAGGCAGATTCTTTACCACTGAGCCACCTGAGAAGCATCAGTCAGTTCAGTTCAGTCGTCAGTCGTGTGTGTGACTCTTTGTGACCCTACATCACACCAGGCTTGTCTGTCCATCACCAACCCCTGGAGCTTGCTCAAACTCATGTCCATCAAGTCAGTGATGCCATCCAACCATCTCATCCTCTGTCGTCCCCTTCTCTTCCCGCCTTCAGTCTTTCCCAGCATCAGGGTCATTCCCAATGAGTCAGTTCTTCACATTAGGTGGCCAAAGTATTGGAGTTTCAGTTTCAGCATCAGTCCTTCCAATGAATATTCAGGACTGAGTTCCTTTAGGATTTGACTGGTTGGATCTCCTTGCAGTCCAAGGGACTCTCAAAAGTCTTCTCCAACACCACAGTTCTAAAGCATCAATTATTTGGGGCTCAGCTTTCTTTATAGTTCAACTCTCACATCCATACATGACCACTGGAAAAACCATAGCTTTGACCAGACAGACCTTTGTTGGCCAAGTAATATCTCTGCTCTTTAATATGCTGTCTAGGTTGGTCATAGCTTTTTTCCCAAGGAACAAACATCTTTTACTCTCATGGCTGCAGTCACCATTTGCTGTGATTTTGGAGCTCAAGAAAATAAAGTCTGTCACTATTTCCATTGTTTTACCATCTATTTGCCATGAAGTGATGGGATCAGATGCCATGAACTTAATTTTTTGAACGCTGAGTTTTAAGCCAACTTTTTCACTCTCCTCTTTCACTTTCATCAAGAGGCTTTTTAGTTCCTTTTCACTTTCTGCCATAAGGGTGGTGTCATCTGAATATCTGAGGTTATTGATATTTCTCCCAGCAATCTTGATTCCAGCTTGCACTTCATCCAGCCTGGCATTTCGCGTTATGTACTCTTCTATTAAGTTAAAATAAGCAGGGTGGCAATATACAGCCTTTCCCAATGTGGAACCAGTCCGCTGTTCCATGTCCAGTTCTAACTGTTACTTCTTGACCTGTATACAGATTTCTCAGCAGGCAAGTAAGGTGGTCTGGTATTCCCATCTCCTGAAGAATTTTCCACAGTTTGTTGTGATCTACACAAAGGCTTTGGCATAATTAATAAAGCAGAAGTAGATATTTTTCTGGAACTCTCTTGCTTTTTCTATGATCCAACAGATGTTGGCAATTTGATCTCTGGTTCCTCTGCCTTTTCTAAACCCAGGTTGAACATCTGGAAGTTCACGATTCATGTACTGTTGAAGCCTGGCTTGAAGAACTTTGAGCATTACTTTGCTGGCCTGTGAGATAAGTGTAGTCGTGTGGTAGTTTGAACATTCTTTGGCATTGCCCTTCTTTGGGACTGGAATGAAAACACCTTTCCCAGTCCTGTGGCCACTGCTGAGTTTTCCAAAATTGCTGGCATACTGAGGGCAGCACTTTCACAGCATCATCTTTTAGGATTTGAAATAGCTCAATTGGAATTCCATCACTTCCACTAACTTTGTTCACAGTGATGTTTCCTAAGGCCCACTTGACTTTGGATTCCAGGATGTCTGGCTGTAGGTGAGTGATCACACCATCATGGTTATCTGGGTCATGAAGATCTTTTTTGTATAGTTCTTCCATGTATTCTTGCCACCTCTTCTTAATATCTTTAGCTTTTGTTAAGTCCATACCATTTCTGTCTTTTATTGTGTCCATCTTTGCATGAAATGTTCCCTGGTATCTCGAATTTTCTTGAAGAGATCTCTAGTCTTTCCCATTCTACTGTTTTCCTCTATTTCTTTGCACTGATCACTGAGGAAGGCTTTCTTTATCTCTCCTTGCTATTCTTTGGAACTCTGCATTCAAATGAGTATATCTTTCCTTTCCTCCTTTGCCTTTAGCTTCTCTTCTTTTCATAGCTATTTGTAAGGCCTCCTCAGACAACCATTTTGTCTTTTTCCATTTCTTTTTCTTGGGGATGGTCTTGATCACTGCCTCCTGTATAATGTCACAAACCTCTGCCCATAGTTCTTTAGGTACTCTGTCTTTCAGATCTAATTGTAAGGGATTTGATTTAGGTCATACCTGAATGGTCTAGTGGTTTTCCCTATTTTCTTCAAATTACATCTGAATTTGGCAATAAGGAGTTCATGATCTGAGCCACAGTCAGCTCCCCATTTTGTTTTTGCTGATTGAGAAGCACAGAAAATAGTTAAACCAAATTTTCTCTATAACTTCTCTAACTATAATATGGCAATAAAAAAGATTTGTTAATAGATTTCAGTATGTTGCTGTGCCCATATTTTCCAACAGATCACTCAACTTGAAAAACTTATTTTGAGATATAACTTCTATAACATTTTCATTAGCCAGAATGGCACTGATCAATATTACTACCTCCAAGTCACATACACTTTGTGATCAGTTCTTGACTTCAATATAGCAAGAGAAATAAAATATTATAAGCTTTCACTTGAATGATGCTGTAATTTCCCAAAAGGTTTGTATATTTGTGAGAAAGATGCATCACAATGGGGATAACTGTTAGTAAGTCAAATTCTCCTATAGTGAAAACCCACTTAATTAAATTTCTCCACTAATTCCTCCAAATCTAAAGAAGGAATCAAAAGCAGAACATATTGACTTATGCCTGATTTTCATTATGTCTCCTCTTAGGTACTGAACACATTGTACCAGTTCTTGCTTTTGATTTTTCTGATGGCTTTTCAAAGATTAATAGTGCATAGTAAGATTGCTTACAAATAATCCACTTTTGATCATTTTATTATTGCCTCCACAAGCTATCTAAAACATGGGTCTAGATAGCCCACAGCGTCAATAACTTTATTTAGAAAATATATGAACACAAGGAACATATATAAATATTTCAACCTGTCAATGGCCAAGATCCAGATTCTAAGTTATGTTATGATAATGTAGTGAATCTTAGTATTAGCTATGAATGATCCAAATCAATAAATAATATATAGCATTCTAGAGAAATCTAGATGACTTTTCTTTATATCAAGTTATAAGTCTCTGACTTCAATTACAGGATTTAAGACCACCAGCTAATGTAGGTGGTGAGTCCAGAGTACTAAGCCATTAATAAACCATGCTTTGGCATTCTCATTCAATTTCAGTTAACCTAGTTTAAGGATCAAAGCCTCTTTGGAAATTATTTAATAATAATAATAATAATTAGTCTTTATCGTGCCTGGAATGAATCTAAATTTATTTTATCAGTGAGCAGTTATTTAGTAAATACTTAGTATTCCACTTAATACAGATGCTATGGCTCATGTTTGACAATTGTTCAAGTTAATCCATCAAACCTCATCAGACAGATAAAGTATGAAACAATAAAATCTATGAATTAGGGTAAGAGGGGGATACAAATAATTTAATTCTGAATTATAAGAAAGCTTATAATTATATTTCTCATATAATTATATTTCTTCATTTAGAAGTAGGTTAGCTTAAAAACATATTTTCCTCACTCCACTGGTACTGGATGTGGACTGAGGACATCAACAGCTAAAAGAATTGTTCTCAACTCAGGATATAAACAGTAGAGTCTTCTGTTTTACAAACTTCATTTCAGAGAAGACTGAAAAAAAAACAATCCTTGCTTTGTTACTTTGCCACAATGCTTTATATATAGTAGATAAGTTTGTAATTAATATCACTACAAATCTATAACAAATAATCATTACAAACCTATGCTCACTGTCAAGCAGTTACATTCTAGGTAGGAAGATGGACAATAAAGAAGATATATCAATTATCCACTTCTGGGTATTTATCTGGAGAACACAAAAATACTAATTTTAAAAGATAAGGGTATCCCTATGTTCAATGCAGCATTATTTATAATGGCCAAGCCACAGAAACAACAACAACATCAGTGTCCACTGATGGATGAATGGATAAAGAAGATGTGGTATACACACATGCATGCGCGCACACACACACACACACACACACACAAAATGGAACATAACTCAGTCATAAAGGAAGGTAAAATCTTGCCACTTGTGACAACCTTGGACCTTGAGGGTATTATGCTAAGTGAAGTAATTCAGATGGAGTAAGACAAATACCAAATTATTTCATTCACATGTGGAATCTAAAAAAAAAACAAACAACATAAAGCAAAATGAAATTCAGAGAGAACATACTAGAGGTTACCAGAGGGGAAAGGGGTTGAAGGGTAGGTGAAATAGGTAAAGCGGGTTAATTATACATGGTGACGGATGATAACTAGACTTGTAATAGTGATCACTTTGTAGTGTATATAAGATTTTGAATTATAATGCTGAACACCTGAAACTCATATAATTTTTTAGGAAAGAAAATAAATCAATTATATAGAATGTGAAATTAAAAGACACTTGCTCCTTAGAAGAAAAGCTATGACCAACCTAAACAGCATATTAAAAAGCAGAGATGTTACTTTGCCAACAAAGGTCTGTCTAGTCAAAGCTATGGTTTTTCCAGTAGTCATGTATGGATGTGAGAGTTGGACTATAAAGAAAGCTGAGCATCCAAGAATTGATGCTTTTGAACTGTGTTGTTGGAGAAGACTCTTGAGAGTGCCTTGGACTGCAAAGAGACTCCCTTGGACTGCAAGGAGATCCAACCAGTCAGTCCTAGAGGAAATCAGTCCTGAATATTCATTGGAAGGACTGATGCTGAAGCTGAAACTCCAATATTCTGGCACCTGATGAGAAGAACTGACTCACTGGAAAAGACCTTGATGCTGGGAAAGACTGAAGGCACGAGAAGGGGACAACAGAAGATGAGATGGTTGGATGGCATCACTGACTCAATGGACATGAGTTTGAGTAAGCTCTGGGAGTTGGTGATGGACAGAGAAGCCTGGCGTGCTGCAGTCCATGGGGTCACAAAGAGTTGGACACGACTGAGTGACTGAACAAAACTAAACTGATATAGAATGTGAAATCATGACAAATGCCAAGGAGAAAAAAGAGAGCAAAAGAGGGATTTAGGAGATGTGTATGTGTAAGTGTGTGTGTATGACAGGATAAAAGGTATTTAAAATTTTAGGCTGGCCAGAGAAGGCACCCATTATCCAAAGTACATACAGAGAAGAGTGAGAAATTTATGTCACTGCTTATTATAAGCACAAGATATTGCTGCCAAATTGGTTATTATTCTGGGTGTGAGTCAAAAAAATTCTTGTTTAGCTAAAAAATGAAACTTCTAAAACTGATAGCAAATTCTTGAACACCACTGATTCTATTAATTTTGAAAAAAAAAAAAACCCAGATAATTAGAAATACAACAGTCTTGTATTATATGGGTTATGCTGTTCACATTGCTCTAGCTGGTTTTCCATTAGAAATCTGAAGAATGGTCCATGTTGTTCATTAGAGTAACAGATGAATAAATACGCTAACGTATTCTCCAAGGCCCAAGCTACTCCTTAGCAAAGCTTTTGGTGTTTAAAGGATTGCATTTCCTTTTGCCTGACGACCTTGCAAGAAGTGTATTTAGATGTAACGATTCCTTGTTATTCACAAAAAGGTGGATTCACTGAATGCCTCACTTATCATTCTAGCAGCAATTAGGACGTGGGAAATAACTGATCTCAATGTCATTTCTGTGGCATATTTCCCTCCATGATGTGTTAAATAAAGTAAACAATGCAGTGCAAAACATACAGATTTTAAGAATGCCTGAACTGCCCATTATCTACAGGAGAGTTTATGACCAGTCTTTCCACAGCTCAGTTTTAGAGAAAGAAGAGGCACTATGGTAGCTTATCACTGCTGAAAATGTGACCACAGCAGTAAAGCCAAGTGACAGAAGCCCATGTGCTGGAGT
Organism: Bos javanicus; assembly: GCF_032452875.1. Taxonomy (NCBI): domain Eukaryota; kingdom Metazoa; phylum Chordata; class Mammalia; order Artiodactyla; family Bovidae; genus Bos; species Bos javanicus. Next base: position 29,955,880 of record NC_083895.1, read on the forward strand.
GGCCTGGGTTCAAGCCCTAAATCATTTTCTTACTGTGGGACTTGAGGCAAGTTTTTTTTTTTAAATATAAATTTATTTATTTTAATTGGAGGCTAATTACTTTACAATATTGTATGGGTTTTGCCATACATTGACATGAATCCACCAAAGGTGTACACGTGTTCCCCATCCTGAACCCCCCTCCCACCTCCCTCCCTGTACCATCCCTCTGGGTCATCCCAGTGCACCAGCCCCAAGCACCCTGGATTATGAATCAAATCTGGACTGGCGATTCGTTTCACATATGATAATATAGATGTTTCAATGCCATTCTCCCAAATCATCCCACCCTCACCCTCTCCCACAGAGTCTAAAAGACTGTTCTATACATCTATGTCTCTTTTGCTGTCTCGCATACAGGGTCATCGTTACCATCTTTCTAAATTCCATATATATATGTTAGTATACTGTACTGGTGTTTTTCTTTCTGGCTTACTTCACTCTGTATAATAGGCTCCAGTTTCATCCACCTCATTAGAACTGATTCAAATGTATTCTTTTTAATGGCTGAATAATACTCCATTGTGTATATGTACCATAGCTTTCTTATCCATTCACCTGCTGATGGACATCTAGGTTGCTTCCATGTCCTGGCTATTATAAACAGTGCTGCAATGAACACTGGGGTACATGTGTCTCTTTCAATTCTGGTTTCCTCAGTGTGTATGCCCAGCAGTGGGATTGCTGGGTCGTATGGCAGTTCTATTTCCAGTTTTTTAAGCAATCTCCACACAGTTCTCCATAGTGGCTGTACTAGTTTGCATTCCCACCAACAGTGTAAGAGGGTTCGCTTTTCTCCACACCCTCTCCAGCATTTATTGCAAGTTTTTAATTGTTTTGTATGCCTCAATTTCCTCATCTGTAAAATGAAGATAGTAAACTACAAACATTACATGGTTGATATAAGGAAAATGCAGGTGCAATTGAAGTCCTCAAAGAAAAGTATTTGGTGAAATAGCTGAAATTTTTCCAAATTTGATGAAAACTATAAACCCACAGACCCCAAAACTCAAAGAATCCCAAGACAAGCAACACAAGAACACTATACAGAGGTACATAATGAAACGAAAACCAAACAGCCCTGCTAAAAACTACATCAGCGGTTCTCAACCAGGGATTATTCCTCCCCATTCCTACTCCTCTGGGGACATTTGACAAAGACATTTTTGTTTGCAACAACTGGGTGGGGGAGTGTGCATGACTGGCATCTAACGCGCAGAGGCCAGGAACGCTGCTAAACATCCTATAATGGAAAGGACAGCCCTCACAAAAATCAGTTACCCTGCCTAAAACATCAACAGTGCTAAGGCTGAGAAATACGGGGCTTCCCTGGTGGCTCAGATGGTAAAGAGTCTGCCTGCAATGAGGGAAGAGAAATACTAAAAGCATGTAATAATCAAAATGCTTAAAACTAGTGAAAAGAGAAAATCTTAAAAATCATATCCTTATCGTATTTTCTCATCCTGAAAAATACAGAAAGTATATGAGATTGTAATATTAAGCATTTTTTGTAAATCACACACCAAGGTTAAGCCAGGAGCTGAGTACGAAGAAGTAAAGGTGTCCAGACCTGTAGAGCTACTTGGAGGGGTTCCCAGTACTCACAAGTCAATGTGACTTTTAAAAAAAAATCTGAATTTAGGGAGCTACACAATGTGCAGTTTCTATCTTCAGCAGAAACTGAAGATTCTGCTCTGTGGTCTTCCTGACACTTAATCATAGGTAAGAAGTGGTGGGGCCAGGATTTGAACTGAAGTCTGTTTTGAAAATGCATCAAAATAATATTAATAATACAAAATATAAGATCATAAATGTGCTTTCAGTTTACTATTTTGGGTCTTCATAACAAGTTAATATATATCTGTGCTGCTAGAGCACTGGTCCACTACAAATGTTTTTTTTTTAACTTTACAATATTGTATTGGTTTTGTCATATATCAACATGAATCTGCTACAGGTATACATGTGTCAATTACTTTGGTACTCAGGGACAGCTATGGTAAAGCATATCAGTCTATATTTCTTCATTTTTTCTGTAAATTGGAGGAAAGAAGAGTCACAGCTATGGCAAGAACTGTGTATCACTTACTGAAAATTGTTTATAGTTTAAAAAATTTTTTTATGGAGTACAGTTGATATACAATGTTGTGTTAGTTTCTGCTATACAGCGAAGTAACTCAGTTACACATATATTCACTCTTTTCTAGATATTTTTCCCATATAGGTCATTATGGAGTATTGAGAAGAGTTCCCTGTGCTATACAGTAGGTCCTTATTACTTATCTATTTTATATACAGTTGGAGGAGGAAATGGCAAACCACCCCAGTATCCTTGCCTGGAGAATTCCATAGACAGAGGAGCCTGGTGGGCTATAGTCCATGAGGTTGCAAAGAGGTGGACATGATTGAGCGACTAACACACTTATATACAGTAGTATATATGTCAATCCCAATCTCCCAATTTACCCCTCCTCATCCCTTCCCCACTGGAAACCATAAGTTTGGAAAACTGTTTACAGTTTTATCTTTATAGATGCCTACTCTGGAGAAGAGTAGGAAGAGGTGCTTATTTTTATTTGGTTCTGTCCTCCATGGGGAAAAAATTGAGAATCACTTCTTTCAAGTATCAGATCTCTTTGGATCAAGTTAGGTGGATTTCAATGGAATGTACACAGAGAGCTAGAGACATACACTTTTTTTCCTGAATGGTTAAAACAAAGTCATACTAAAGGGAAATAATGCTAAGAACACTTACAGTAGCATACTAATCAACAAAACTGTTTAGCCTAGAATAATCAGAAATTCATCAGTGCTCTAAAGGAGTAAAACCTGAGTTTTGTGTTTTAAGAAGTAATCTTCCAAGGTTCAAAAATGAATGTTCAACACAATTAGAACAACTGAGCCAATCATCTTTAGTAAAGGAAATACTAGATTAATATGTGTTTTACTGAGGAAGTATAAACATTAATGAAGGCTAAAGGAGCAGGCAATGTATAAATTATCTTGAGCTTCAAACAGTTAAAAGGTAACTTCACAGTTGCTTTTTTGTTTTCTTCTAACTTTACCTGGATACTTTATTTTCCTCCCTGTTTTTCGGGTGGTTCTATATACAAGTTATAGAGAATCCAAAACAAATGAAATTTGATGTAACATCATTCATTAACTTTGCAAACATGTTTTGTTTCCTCCTCCAATCAACTTAACTCTTTTTATAGTCCTGTATGCTACCTGTAAGTGAATAAAAAGTTCATACTTACTCGAAAGAACAGTCGTAAGGAAAATGTAGTCTGAAAAGGATATAAGTCCACATTCTCCAAGGGTGTAAAATATACTGCCTTCATCAGCAAATTTTTCTCGTTCCTGGGCAATTTTCTATTGAATGTATGGGTCCAACCAAAAGATAAAAAGGAGATATAACAGAATGAGAATATAAATAGTTAGAGATGAATGATCATTTATCTGACAGTTTTATGCTATTTATTATAAGCATTTCTCTGATGGCCATTCCAAATTAATGGATCCTTTACAGTTTTTAAGATGATTAAAATTATAAGCAAAAGATGATTTTGTTTATTTGCTCCAACACTGGCTTAATGTGAGCAATGGAAAGTTTTCAGTTTTATGAACTCCTGCCATTTAACATGTAACAGGCCCATTTCAGGTCTGAATTTGTTTCTGAGTTTGAAAAACAATCCACCTTTTTCTATAGAGGTATATAAGGTAGAGAAAAAAAAAAATCAGTTCTAAACACCCAAGAAAAACAACTAATGATTAGAACTAGTGATCAGAAATGAAGAAGTTAGCAACTATTGTCAGCACCCACCCAAATGCTCAGAAAATTAATTTCTGAAATATTAATTTTAACTTTTATCTTATGAACCCCAAGAATCTTAGTTTTTGAAATGTAGAACAGTTTACAGAGTAAATAGCACCTCTGAAATATGTCAAATCAGACATACACATCAAGCTTTAGGCATGATATAATTTAGTCATATTTACTGTTACTTTGGCGGAGCCTCCTAAATTTTAGCTATTTGAAGAAACTCTCCTATAACTTAGTATTAACTCTATGTATGTATTTATTTTCTTTAATCTACAAGCTAACAAAGAGAGTTTGTTAGCTCTCTCAGGTCTCTCTCTCAGAGACAGCTCTGTCAGCTCTCTCTGAGAACCATTCTCAGGTTCAGAAATGGTCTATCCGGGAAGCAGTCTATTCCTGGGTGTTTAAGGGAAACCTACCCCCCCCCCTTTTTTTTTTTATAATTCCCTACCAGACCAGAAACTTAAGAGGTGACATCAATGATACTTTCAAAAACTGAAAAGGATCCATGGAAGAGTTAGACTTGAAACTCATTTTTATAAGTTTGACTCACTTTGGACCAACCAAAGAAATTTCAGGAATTATTCTAGGTACCAAAAAAAGGGAAAGGAGGTTTTAAAAACCCAAACCAACAAAGCGCAGTCAAAGTAATATCATGCAAGCACAAAGTAAGCAGCAGCACTGCAGGCATAACCTTGGGAGGAGCATCATGGAAACTAAACCAACAAGCACGACCACACCATCATCCAGGTACACAGCCACCCAATAGGTTACCTCTGTCTAGTGAAGATCCCATCATACACACAAAGGAAAGAAAAGTGGTTAACCAATGGAAGACATGAGGACCAAATGAATCATCATGATCTTCTTAGTAAACCCCCTCAAAATAGCCTCTCCTGGATATTTGCTTATAATATGAAACAGCAACGATGGAAAAGGCAAAAATCCACAGTTGAATGCCAATGAAGCAGTAAGAGGTTTTGATGGCAGTTTCTACTTAGGAAAGGGCTTCTCTGACTCATTTGTGATGGGCAGAAAGCCTGGTCTGGCCTAACAGCATTTAGAGATTACTTGCTTGAGCCAAAACCAAAAATGAGCCCACAGTCCAATTAAGGTTAGACCTCATATCACACTTGATCTTTTACCAACAGATTAAACACAAATTTCAGACAAAAAAAGGCTACTGGATGAAAAGAGAAGCAAAGTTGTTCACTGGCAAGTTAATATTTTAATTTCTCAAAAGAAAATTGTACATTTTTTAACATTATCCAAGATACTGCAAAGGAAAAGCATGTGAACTAGAAAAAAATACACAAAATGAGAATAGGCTGTCAAAGGCATACAATCTTACTTGTTAGAATAAATATCAATAGAAGCTGAGTAACCCATATTAATTATGTAATAATCTTATAGAGAAACTGCTATAATAAAAGAAAATAAATAGTACATTGGGATCCAGAAGTTGAGAAACAAAAATCTTAAGACAAAATCTTAGACAAAAATCTAAGGACAAACTGAAAGGAGGAAACCAGGCCAAAAAAACATATCCAATATTATTTTTCTAAGAATCATCTGGACCATGCTGCTGCTCAGAAAATAAAAAGACAAATCTTAAGTTTATAACTTTTAATTTTGATGTAATTTCAAACTCAGAAAAGTGGAGAGAACTGTATAAGGAACTCCCATATGCTTTTTACTCACATTCACCAACAGTTTACATATCTCCTTATCTGCTTTATCATTTTACATATCTTCTTTTATATTATATCAAAACTTGGAGCCATGCCCCTTTAGACTTCAATACTTCAATAAATATTTCCTATAGAAATTTGATAAAATCAGGATATTTAACACTGATACATATTATTACTTGTAATCCACAGCCTATTATCAAATTTAGCAAACTATCTCAGTAATTTACTTTTTAGCTATTAATACTTTCCTTCTATGGACCTAACAGAAGCAGAAGATATTAAGAAGAGGTGGCAAGAATACACAGAACTATACAAAAAAGATCTTTATGACCCAGATAATCACGATGGTGTGATCACTCACCTAGAGTCAGACATCCTGGAATGTGAAGTCAACTGGACCTTAGGAAGCATCACTACGAACAAAGTTAGTGGAGGTGATGGAATTCCAGTTGAGCTAAAGTGCTGCCCTCAAAATGCCAGCAAATTTGGAAAACTCAGCAGTGGCCACAGGACTGGAAAAGGTCATTCCTCATTCCAATCCCAAAGAAAGACAACGTCAAAGAATGCTCAAACTACCACACAATTGCACTCATCTAACACGCTAGTAAACTAATGCTCAAAATTCTCCAAGCCAGGCTTCAGCAATATGTGAACCGTGAAATTGATGTTCAAGCTGGTTTTAGAAAAGGTAGAGGAACCAGAGATCAAATTGCCAACATCTGCTGGATCATTGAAAAAGCAAGAGAGTTCCAGAAAAACACCTATTTCTGCCTTATTGACTATGCCAAAGCCTTTGACTGTGTGGATCACCACAAACTGTGGAAAATTCTTCAAGAGATGGGAATACCAGACCACCTGACCTGCGTTCTGAGAAATCTGTATGCAGGTCAGGAAGTAAGTTAGAACTTACTCAGACATGGAACAACAGACTGGTTCCAAATAGGAAAAGGAGTACGTCAAGGCAGTATATTGTCCCCTTGCTTATTTAACTTATATGCAGAGTACATCATGAGAAATTCTGAGTTGGATGAAGCACAAGCTGGAATCAAGATTGCTGGGAGAAATATCAATAACCTCAAATATGCAGATGACACCACCCTTATGGCAGAAAGTGAAGAAGAGCTAAAGAGCCTCTTGACGAAAGTTAAAGTGGAGAGTAAAAAAGCTGGCTTAAAGCTCAACATTCAGAAAACGAAGATCATGGCATCTGGTCCCATCACTTCATGGGAAATAGATGGGGAAACAGTGGAAACAGTGGCTGACTTTACTTTTTGGGGCTCAAAATCACTGCAGATGGTGGCTGCAGCCATGAAATTAAAAGATGCTTACTCCTTGGAAGAAAAGTTGTGACCAACCTAGACAGCATGTTAAAAAGCAGAGACATTACTTTGCCAACAAAGGTCTAGTCAAAGCTGCAGTTTTTCCAGTAATCATGTATGGATGTGAGAGTTGGACTATAAAGAAAGCTGGGTGCCAAAAAATTGATGCCTTTGAACTGTGATGTTGGAGAAGACACTTGAAGAGTCCCTTGGACTGCAAGGAGATCCAACCAGTCCATCCTAAAGGAAATCAGTCCTGAATATTCACTGGAAGGACTGATATTGAAGCTGAAACTCCAATACTTTGGGCACCTGATGCAAAGAACAGACTCAATTGAAAAGACCCTGATACTGGGAAAGATTGAAGGCAGGAGAAGGGGATGACAGAGGATGAGATGGTTGGATGGCATCACCGACTCAATGGACATGAGTTTGAGTAGACTCCAGGAGTCGGTGATGGACAGGGAGGCCTGGCATGTTGCAGTCCAGGGGGTTGCAAAGAGTCGGACACGACTGAACTGAACTGAACCTTCCCTCTAGTCCAGGGTGTAGTCCACAAACACAAATGGCCTTTAGTTGTCATGTCTTTTTAATCTCCACTAATCCAAAATAGCTTTCTTTGTCCATCTTTGTTTTTCCCTTTGGAGGTTTATTATTATTTTCCATTGTGGTAAAATTCACATGACATAAAATTCAGCATTCTAACCATTTAACCAGAAAATGTGTGGGCTTTAAAAATTTGGTTTCTTTTGCAGATCAGGGTTTTTGTTGGTCTATCTGTGTTGTAGCAGCAATCAGTATTTCATTCCTTTTTATTGCCAAATAATATTCCATTGTATATGTACCATAAATTGTTTATCCATTCATCCATTAAAGGGTATTTGAGTTGTTTCCACCTTTTGGCTGTTGTGAATAATGCTACTATGTACATTCATGTACAAGTATTTGTTTGAGTATCTGCTTTCAATTCTTTTGGGTATATATCTGGGAATGGAACTGCTGAGTCATATCACACATCTATGTTTATGTTTTTGCAGAGTGGCCAGACTGTTTTCCACAGCAGCTATACCATTTTGCATTACTACCAGCAATGTAAAATGGTTCCAATTTCTCCACATCCTGAGTTTCTTTTCTTCATTTTTTAAATTATATCCATCTTAGTGAGTGCCAACTTGTATCTTATTGTGGTTTGATTTACATTTCCCTACTGTCTAATGATGTTGAGCATCTTTTCATGTGTCTGTTGGCGATTTGTATTATCTTCTTTGGAGAAATATCTATTCAAATCCTTTGCCCATTTTTTTGAATCGGGTTATTTGTTTTCTGTTGTTGAGTTGTAAGGTTCTCTATATATTCTATATACTAAACATGTATCTGATATAGGGTTTGCAAATAAATTCTTTCATTCTGCTCATTGCCTTTCACTCTCCTGATTATGTTCTTTGGTGCACAGAAATTTTAAATATTGATGAAGCTCAACTTGTCTATTTTTTTTCTCTTATTGCTTGTGCTTTTAATGTCATATCAAAGACTTCATCACAAAATCCAGGATCATGAAGATTTACCTGTTTCTCTAACAGTTCTGCAGTTTTAGCTTTTATATTTAGGTCACTGATCTATTTTGAGTTAACTTTGTATTAATGAGAGATAGGGACTAAATTCATTCTTTTGCATGTGATATCCAGTTGAGCCCATACCATTTATTGAAATGATTATTCTTTTACCATTTATTTCTTGTTGAAAACAAATTGACCATATATATGTGCGCTTATTTCTGGATTCCTCATTTCACTCCACTGATCTATGTGTCTATTTTTATGCCAGTACCATGCTCTTTTTTTTCTCATAATTTTTTAAACCTGTGGTAAAATGTACTTATCATAAAATTTACCATGTTAACCATTTTAAAATGTACAATTTGGTGGTATTAAGTACAATAAAAACATTATATAACCACCACCACTACCTGGTTCCAGAATGTTCTCATCACCCCATTTGGAAACCCCTTATCCATTTAGTCACATTCCACTGCTCCTCCCTCTAGCCCCTGGAAACCACTAATGTACTTTCTGTCTTTATGGATTTACTTTTTCTGGGTATTTCATGTAAATGGAACCATACCTAGTTATTTTCTTAGTGGCCACTCTGTGGATTACAATTAACATCTTAAATTTACAGCAATCTAGTTTGAATAAATACCAACTTGAACAGTATTTTAAAAAATTCTACTCTTGTAGAGTTCCATTTTCCTTTATAGTATTTTCACAATTACATTTTTATACAGTGTGACCATTAACATAGATTTTTTAATTACTGTCTTACACATTTGTCTTTTAAATCACAGAGGGATAAACAGGAGTTATACACTACAAATAAAATATTGCCTTTTTAATTTACCTATGTTGTTATCTTTGCTAGTGTTATTTCTTAATATAGCTTCAAGTTATTATCTAGTGTCCTTTCATTTCAGCCTTAAAGTACTCATTTTAGCATTTGGGGTAGAGTAGAGCTACTACCAACAAACTCCCTCAGTTTTTCTTAATCTGTGAATGGTTTAATATCTATCTCCTTCATTTTTGAAGAATAATTTTGTAGGTATAGAATTCTTGGTTGACAATTTTTTCTTTCAGTACTCTAAATATGTCAGCCCTCTGTCCTCCATAGTATCTGAAGAGAAACTGGTTGTTAATCTTACTGTGTACAGGTTGTATGTTGTAAGTTGCTTCTTTCTTGCTGTTTTCAAGATTCAGCAACTTCAGCTTTTGACAGTAATTATGTGTCTCAGTGTGGGTCTCTGATTTTTTCCTATTGGGAGTTATTCAGCTTCCTGGATGTGTAGATTCATATATTTCATTGAATTTGGAACGTTTTCAGCCATTATATCTTCAAATACTCTTTCTGCCCCTTTTCTTCTCTCCTTGCCCTTTGAAATTCCTATTATACATATGTTGGTATACTTGGTAGTGTCACATAGTTTCTTAAGCTGTGTCCATTTCTCTTCAATTTTTTTTTCTTCTGTTTTTTCAGACTGGATGGTATTAATTGACCCACCTTCACATTCACTGAAGATTTTTCCTGTGTATTCAAATCTGCTGTTGAACCCCTTCACTAAAATTTTCCTTTCAGCTATAGGAAATGTTTAGTTTCAGAATTTCTATTTGATATTTTTTTTTTAAAATACAATTTGTATCTCTTTATTGCTATTACTTCAGAGTCAGACATGACTGAGCAACTTCACTTTCACTTTTCACTTTCATGCACTGGAGAAGGAAATGGCACCCCACTCCAGTACTCTTCCCTGGAAAATCCCATGGACAGAGAAGCCTGGTAGGCTGCGGTCCATGGGGTCGCTAAGAGTCGGACACGACTGAGCAACTTCACTTTCTTTTTCACTTTCATGCATTGGAGAAGGAAATGGCAACCCACTCCAGTGTTCTTGCCTGGAGAATCCCAGGTACAGGGGAGCCTGGTGGGCTGCCGTCTATGGGGTCTCACAGAGTCAGACACAACTGCAGCGACTTAGCAGCAGCAGCAGCAGCAAAACTCATTCTCCTTGTTTCCCTTAGGTTCATTAGTGTACTTTCCTTTAGCTCTTTGAGGATACTTAGGACAGTTGATTTAAAGTCTGTTTATAGTAGGTTCAATATCTGAGTTTTCTCAAGGATAGTTCCTATTCTTTTCCTGAGTCATACTTTCAAGCATAATTTCTTACTGAAAATTGAACGTTTTCTATATTATAATGTGGTAATTCTGGAAATAGGGTTCTCCCACCTGCTCAGGGTTTGTTGTTGGTGCTTGTGTGGGTTGTAGTCATTTCTTTAATAATTTCTCTAAATTCTTCTGTAAACACTTTGTCAAGCATAGTCACTCAAATCTCTGTTTCATTACCAGCTGATGATCTGACAGAGATTTCCTTAAGTTCCTGGATCCAAAGGGTGGGAAAGACAAACTCTCTAGATGCTTGCAGATTGGCTTTGTGGTGGGCATTCTTTCAATGCTTACCCATTGTTTACCATTCTACCTTTGACTTCTTGTTTTCATGGAAGCTACACATCAGCCAGAGATGAAAGTTTAGGGTCTGTTGAGGTTTTCCTCTTAGTAGTCATTCAGCCCTAGCATGTACATCCCCTTCCAGATTCATGACTATATTTGGTTTCTTTACAGTTTTTGACCTTGAACAATTTGAAAAGTACAGGTGAATTATATTGTAAAATATTCCTCAATTTGAATTAGGCTGGTATTTCCTCATGATTATAATCATATCTATTATAAACTATGAATTCATAGTAGCTCTAATTCCATTTTAATATCACAGAGTACAGTTTAGTCTTGCCCTTTATACATGTTACTCCCTTCTCCAAAGGGGAGAAAACTGATTCCCATTATCTGCAATACATTTACTCATTTGCTCAGGCTTAGAATACAAGAAAGATAGTTTCACAGTTGTTAATTATCTCCGCAAAAAACAAATGTAGAGTTCAATATTTGTTACAGTTTTAAGTAAAATCCACTTATGGTGAAATGCACAAATCCAATATACAATTCAATGAGTTCTATAAACACATATCTGACTAACCCAGGTACATACTATATTTGGGTTGCAGGACATTTCAACCACCCCTGATGTTTCCTTTATGCCCCTTCACAGTTAATTCCCACCATATTTTTGCACCACGGATTAGTTTTGCCTGTTCTAGAACTGCCTACAAATGGTATCATCAACACATATGCTTCAGTGTGCAGCTTCTATGGCTTAGCATAGTGCTGGGGAGATTCATCCACACTCTATTAACGAGCAACTCATTAATTTTGATTGCAGAGTAGTATAATAACTCGACAAAATAAAAATAATTTATGCAATTTGTTTTGTGTATTAATTATATTGTGCATCTAATACTAATACACACAGTAATACCAAAACTTATTCATTCCTTTATTGATTAAACACAGGCATGTTTCAGATTTTGGCTATTTTGACTTTCCTCCAAGTTGTAACTTTTTTACTTGTTATTTTACTTGCAAGTTGAGAGTGAAAAAGTTGGCTTAAAGCTCAACATTCAGAAAACTAAGATCATGGCATCTGGTCTCATCACTTCATGGGAAATAGATGGGGAAACAGTGGAAACAGTGTCAGACTTTATTTTTTTGGGCTCCAAAATCACTGCAGATGGTGACTGCAGCCATGAAATTAAAAGACGCTTACTCCTTGGAAGAAAAGTTGTGACCAACCTAGATAGCATATTGAAAAGAAGAGACATTACTTTGCCAACAAAGGTCCATCTAGTCAAGGCTATGGTTTTTCCAGTGGTCATGTATGGATGTGAGAGTTGGGACTGTGAAGAAAGCTGAGTGCTGAAGAATTGATGCTTTTGAACTGTGGTGTTGGAGAAGACTCTTGAGAGTCCCTTGGACTGCAAGGAGATCCAACCAGTCCATTCTGAAGATCAGCCCTGGGATTTCTTTGGAAGGAATGATGCTGAAGCTGAAAACTCCAGTACTTTGGCCACCTGATGTGAAGAGTTGACTCATTGGAAAAGACTCTGATGCTGGGAGGGATTGGGGGCAGGAGGAGAAGGGGATGACAGAGGATGAGATGGCTGGATGGCATCACTGATTCGATGGACTTGAGTCAGAGTGAACTCCGGGAGATGGTGATGGACAGGGAGGCCTGGTGTGCTGCGATTCATGGGGTCACAAAGAGTCAGACACAACTGAGAGACTGAACTGAACTGAAAGTTGAGTATGAGTTCTAGCTGCAACACATCTTTGTCAAAATTTATGTTGCCACTTTCTTTAATTTAGCCATTTTAGTGGTTCTCTCATCATGGTTTTATTGAGCATTTCTCTGATGACTGTTTTATGCACTTTATGCACTCAGTTTATTGGCAATTAATTTATCTTTCTTTAGGAAGTATCTGTTCAAGTCTTCTGCCCATTTTTAATTGGGTTGTTTGTCTTTTTATTACTGATCATGGTATGTTCCAGACGTGAGACTCTTTTCAGTGTCTCCAAAATGACCCCAGTGTTTTTTGCCTTCTGGTATCCATGTCCTTATGTAGATCTAGTCTCTTCCCACATTGAATCAGGGCTGGTCTGTGTAACTAATAGGATACAGTTCAAGTGATAATGTATGACTTCTGATGTTAATGCATAAAAGGCACCTTGCTCTGCTGGAGGGAAGCCAGCTGTCATCAGAACAGAACAATCAAGAAGCAGGCTTATGGAAAGCCTACAGAGAGAGGATCTGAGGCCTCTCAGTAACAGTACTATCTTATCAACCATCTGAGTGAGCTACATTAGAAATGAATCTTATACCCCTAGTCAAGCTAGATGACTAAGGTCCTAGCCAACACCTTACTGCAACTTAATGGAAAAGACTGAGCCAAAATCATGTAGGCAAACTGGTCCCCAATTTCTTATTCACAGAAAGCATGAGACAAGAAATAATAATTGTCTTAAGCCACTAAGGTTTGGATTTATTACTGGGTAACAGATAACAAATACAATCAAATATGTACTAAAAGTACATTCTATTAGTCTGTGGCTTATAATTTCTATTGTATATCAATAATCAGAAGTTTTAAACCTTCATCGAATCTAATTTTTCAATTTTCCCCTTATGGCTATTGCTTTCTGTATTCTATCTAATAAATTTCTGCCTATCCCTGGTCCATAAAAATATTCTCTGGTTTTTTTTAGAAGCCTTATAGTTTTAGATTTTATTCTTAGGTCTATGATCCATTTCAAAAGAATTTTGTGTATAGTGAAGTAAGGTGGTAAGGTTTATTTTTTAAAATAAAGATACATAGTTGTTTCTAAGCCATTTGCTGAAAACATCTTCCTTTCTCCATTTAATTAATTTGGTACCTTTATTAAAAATCCATTTACATATAAGTGTGCATCCACTCTTCTTTAACAGCTTCTGACTTGAGCAGCCTATTTCTTTTGAAGGTCTTTTGATTACTAGCAAAGCATATGATTGTTTTCCAAAATATAAATAATGTAGATTGAGAGACTCTGCATGAGATGCATTTAGGGTTATAGTTTAGGTCTAATCACCTCCACCATTGGGGCAATTATAAAATTTGCAGAGATAATAAAGATGTCACTGAACAGACCTTAAATTGTATACTGATTGAGAATTACTATCAGACCATAGGGGCTATTTTACATTGACACTTTACAGTGCTAGTACAGTTAGTGTGATTTTTCTCCTAGAGAAAAGCCCTCTAAATGAGAAAATATTTCTGTTTGCAGGGCTATATACAAGACCTCTGCTGTACTGAGTACAGCTATAGGGACCAGGAAAGGCCAAAAGAAGGTCAAATTGCTCTACATAAGAAAAAGTTGAAGAAGACATCTGGGAGAATAAATATAAAAGGAAAAAGGAATCTTGAAAGGTGAGCCAAAAAGGATAAGGAGACATGACCAGAGAGGAATAGAAAGCATCAAAGCTGGGAAAACGGAGAAAAGAAGGCAGGTGAGCACATACGGGCACACGTGTGTGTGAGGACGGACAGAGAACACGTATTTTGCAGTAGCTCTTTGAAAACAAGAAACAAAGATGTTTAAAGAGGACTTTTAAATTAGTCATGCTTTGTGATGTGCCCTGTGCAACAGTCTTCTGTCTCTTTAGTAAAGGTCTGCACTGTTTCTCCATACTTCTGGAGTTGGGGTGGGGGCAGAAGGAGAGAGGGAGAGAAGTTACATTATGTTTTCTGAGGCATCCACATACCAAAGAGTAGTTCAGGTACATTTATGATTATACAACTATCTATTAACTCTTAAGAACTTATAAGTGGGTTTTCAAGTTTCCAAGACTCAGACAATTCTTATAAAATTCATAATATATATTAATCACAAACACCAAAACTATCATAACACCATCATAACTGATCCATCAAATTAGTTAGGAGGAGAATCAAATAAAAATGTCAAGATTTGGAAAGAAGAAAATAAATTTTTAGACTATTTTGTGTTGCATGAATGTTTCTTAGCTGATCTTTTCAAATCAAATGCCCGATTCTACCATAAAATGATATCCTCAAGTCAAACAACAAAGCCAGAGGAGAATCTGTGAAAAAAGATATATTTGAGTTTAACAATGAATAAATCTTTAAAAGTACCAAAGTATGATGAAAATGGAAAATCAAGATTTAAAGGACAGTGGAAGGAAGGTTTTTGGCTATTTTTTCTTATTTCTAAAGTCTTCTCAATGTTTCATTTTGCAAATTGAGAATGTCAAGTAAACTGTTCCTTCACTTAATCTTTTGGATAAAGCTTTATCTTTGCCTAAATTTTAACTCACTTTTGTTCTAAGCAAATACCATTTATACACTTCAGGAGGCACAGAGCAAGTAAAACATAGTCTTCCTTAGCAGACTGATGGTGATGCTCATTTTCTCTCACTGTTTCAGAGATGGTTATTTATATTTTTTGTTACTAATGAACATTTAGTATTAATATGCATTTTTACTAGGAAAACCTATCATAATGATTTATACTTAATTCAATATAAGTTATAAATTCAATATAGATAATGAACATAACAAAACAAACTAAAAGGAAGATATCTATATAAAAGTTAAAAGAAATAGAATATATTCTAATTCTATTGTAAGACCATACAATATAAGATTAAGCAACATATTAACATATTATTCAGTAAAAAAATTTATAGAAACTTATTTCATATTAAAGTTCCTGAGGTTAAGATTCTAGCAACTACTTCAGTGTATATGCTGACAATTAAACAGAATTGGGTATTTTAAAAAGAAGCAGTACTTGCAGATACCTTACAGAGCACTATACTATTTTATGTATCTTAGAAGCGGCATATCAAACACTACTCCAATCACCTGAATCTCTGAAAGAATGCAGATAAACTGATCACAACAGAATTTCTATTCAAGTTACTGACAAATGTTATTCCCCTTTTGGAGAACAAAACTATGCACAATATTTCAAAGCAGTGGGCTCACTGACTTAAAATGAAATTTAACTGTTTTACCATTCATTTACATGACCTAGTCTTAGATCTTGTATGTTTTAAATTTTAAAACATAGCAACAGACTCAATATCACTAGAACATTCAAATTACTGACCTCAAGTACAAAGAAATTAATAACCTCATAGGAGTCCTGGTATTGATCTCAACTGCACCATATATAAATCTTTTAATTTTTCAGATAAGCTGAAAGACTTGAGTAAACTTAGAACAAATCAGCAATTACATGTGTAATATACTTCTCAGTTAGTCTAAAACCTCAAATTGTTTCACCAGGATGGCTTTATGCTGAAAGATTCATACTCTGGTTTCTTACCCATCACAAAAACTTATAAAATATCTGGTTAAAATTGCAGGAGACCATCAGGAGACCTGGGACTGGGATTTCCAGACACGACTCAAACAAACTTGTTAATACTCACTGTGCTCAAACACAGTGAGTATTGTAATAGGTTTGAACAAAATAAGGCCAACAATTTTGCCTTCTAGGACTCAACTAGATAAAGCCAAAGGAAAAAAATTGTATCTATGAGCTTAACCTCAATTATTTATTCTAGTTAAGATCTACTTTTCAAGTTCTATAGTGTAAGGTAAACTTTTTTCTGTTGAATAAAAGTTGATAGACTGTGCCAGCAAAATAGATGCTAACACATCATCTAGAACTTCAAAACATCTCTGGTATATAGAAAACCTGATAAAGAACACAGCTTTACTATTTAAATTAAGGTGTCATCTTTTATGAGATGGAAATAACTGGATTGTTTTAACACTAACATTTCTCTATGTTGCTGAAATACATTTCAAAGCCTGCCCAAATCCCTCAAGAAGTACTTGAGGTTGTATTTCAGAAACAATGATAATAATATGCTTCTTCCAAAAGATGCAATGTTTGCATATCATTTCCAAATGATAACAGTATTTCTACCTAAGGCTGGGTTAAGGCCAGGAAAGAAGGATGTTAGAAAGAAAGAGAAAAGTCAGCAATTTCCTCATGCAATTAATGCTCACTCTTCATTGTTTAGTTGGTGCATAGATAGGTGCCAAAGCCTATAAGATATCAATCTTAAACAATCACACTATTCTCAATCAAACAGAAAATGTTGCACAGTTAAAACACTTGTTATTTTTCTTTTATCCCATACTTGAACTTGCAGAAAGAAAGAATTTGGGGATATGTCAGATGAAAATTAAATTGAGATGTTTCTAATTTATAGTTCATGATTTCTTCTATTCCTAACTCAGTTTCCAAACTTTTTAAAGGTATTATTGAATTTGAGGCAACAAACAAAAATTTCTGTGCAACAAACTACAGAACGTGAATGCTTAAGATCCTGGAAACTTCACTCTTGCAGAAAGCCGTTCTCTTTTCAGTCCCAATTCTAGCCACTTTAGCTCTAAGAACAACTCCAAACTCCGAGAATACAAATGCTTTCCTACTTCATTAACTAGATGGCTAGAGAGAATAAGGATAATAAATGAGGATGCTTTTAAAAAAATAAAACAGTGGCAGAAGATTTGATTAAAGCAATGATAAAAATTCAAAAGTGTAATGCAATAGATTCATTTCAAAGAAATGATATAACTTTATTGAAATGATCTATTTCAGTAAGAACTGATGAGGTGTTATCAAAACCCTAGATGTGGAAAATCATCAACCATGTTAGTTTCTAC
This sequence comes from Bos javanicus, assembly GCF_032452875.1. NCBI lineage: Eukaryota > Metazoa > Chordata > Mammalia > Artiodactyla > Bovidae > Bos > Bos javanicus. The sequence goes on from NC_083895.1 coordinate 29,973,431, forward strand.
CACATTATGCCTGCGAACTTTCTTCAAGGCAGCTCTGGGTGGGAGAATCTATATTTTGCCATTATTGATTATCTGCTATCCAAATCTAAGAATTTAATTTTGAATGTTGGCCACTCAAATCAATCAGTGCTGAAAAGAACTGTCCTGAGCTCAGCAGCAATACTTATTTCAGTCACATGGGTTAGAAAAGGCTTCCCTATCACTCCATGGGGGAAAAGACCTCACATACAAATTTTGAAAAATAAGTCAATAGTGTTGCGCCTTCTTCTATTTGGAAAATCACTTTCAAGAAAAAATACACCATAGGAAAAAAGAAAAAGAGCTTCACTCTGAGGATCACTGTTCATATCCTTGATTTACACTGTTCTAGAAACTACCATTTCCCAGGAAATCCTTTGGATGAAGAACTTTTAAATCATTTCAAAGTCAAACAGTTTCAGGTATTCCTTGAACACCACCAATGATTAAAGACATACTAAGAATTATAGTTTGCATGTTCTCTGCGTGCACACTTAGTCACTCAGTCGTATCTGACTCTTTGCGATGCCATGGACTGTAGCCCACCAGGCTCCTCTGTCCATGGAATTCTCCAGACAACAATAATGGAGTAGGTTGCCATTCTCTTCTCCAGGGAATCTTCCCAACACAGGGATCAAACCTGTGTCTCCTGCATAGCAGGCAGATTCTTTACCCTCTGAGCCATTGGGGAAGTCCATTCTATGCTAGGTATTGTGTTAAACACTTCTATTATCTCTTTTAAGTTCTTACTGCAATTCTATGAGATAGGTGATACTACTACCTACACTTAACAGATATAAAACTGAGGGTTAGAGAAGTAAGAAGCCCAAGGTGACAATGCTATAAAGTGGCAGGACAGGTTATGATCTGACTCCAGAACCCATGCACAAACTATTGTATGTTGTATTATATGTTGTATTATATCAAATGCACAAAAATACATCAGGTGTCTATATGGTGGTTTAGTTGTTAAGTCATGTCCGACTCTTGCAACCCCATGGACTGTAGTCTGCTAGGCTCCTCTGTCCATGGGATTCTCCAGGCAAGAATACTGGAGTGGGTTGTCATTTCCTTCTCTAGGGGGATCTACTGACTCAAGGATTGTACCTGGGTCTCCTGCATTGCATGCAGATTCTTTATCAACTGAGCTATGAGGGAAGTCCAACTATTTGCAATTTCTAAAACTGATAATGCAGATCAAATACTGTTGGAACAAAACAGTTAGTTATTGTAAAATACTAATCTTGAGGTTTAGCTTGTATTAGCTTATTTATCTTGAAGATGAAAATCTAGTTAATGATGTAGGTGCACATCATATTTTTATGTCTTGATTTGTTCAAACACGTATTTTAATAATTTGCAAAATAAGTATCACTAAAAGAATGTAATGATTCTGTATAATCTTCTTAACTAGTAGATGTTAGGTTGATTTATAATTGGAGAAGCTTTTTAAGTTTAGAATTTTTTTTTTTAAATGCACCATGGCGAAGATAAATATGCAAACCAAGAACTATCCTCTGCAATCAAAGGTCATCAACACATATGAGTTGAGAAATCATTTTTAACCATCATTAGAAGAAAAAAAATGTTTTGAGTGACTTTCATAAAAATCTATTTGTGTAACGTTCAAAGATGCTAGCATGTTTGTGCTAAAATGATTTTTAAAATTAAGTTAGTTTGGAACAAAGTCCTTTCAGATTGAAGTGAATTTCAAATTTTGTTTCATGATGGAAATGCTAAACAAAAACGCACTGGAAATGTAATGGTTAGTCATGTTCATGCTTTCAAATCAACAATGATAAATCAAATGGGTTCACAGTTGATCCCAAATTCAAACACAACAAAATCTAAAATAAAAATGTATTTAAAGACATCTTATTAGAAGTCTTAATATTTGGGGTAACCATGTAAACTATACCCTTCTTGGGAGCACTTAATGATTATATTATTGTTTCTTTGTTCAAGATGAATAATCAAGGACAAGGGTTAAATCAACAGACTTTAGCAGTGGTGGAACTCAGGGACTGGAAAGAGACATTACAGTCATTCCCTACGGAAATATAATAAGTATTGACACCATTCATTAGCTGTATCTGAGGAATAGCACTCATACTGTACTACCAGAAAAAGAAACAACAAAATGATTCCAGCCTTTCCACAGGCAACAGGAACTTAGCATGCAAAGGACAAATCCCTGTAAGGAAGCAAGCAAGAAAGCCCTCTCCTATTAAGTAACTGCTCATTGACCTTTGGAAGCTTAAACAATTTTTAGTAGTGTCACCAAAATGAGTGATGTTTATAGAACCCAACGTAAGTCAACAATTCCCCCACTACCTATTCTAAGAAAAAAATCTTATTATTTTTAATACAAAAAGCTTATTAAAAAGAATTTTTAGCTGCTTCCTACAAACTGTCCTGCCATAAATAAGAGAACTGGAAGCGGCTTTCCTCAATCGCAGGTGTTAACATCTCATTTGATTTATGCTCCTTAGCACTTTGCATGATGGTTGAGCCATAGCTATTCTAAAACAAAATCTCTGGACTTAAGGAACATTGATCATGAGGTTATCAATCAATTATTTTGATATAGTAATTTAAGTATTTGTTGATTTGTTTCAGAATGTAGTTAAAGGAAAATTAAGATAATCTACAGAACCACTAACAGGATGAATGGTTTGAGGGGTTGGTAAGGAAACTACTACAAATACATGCACAGGGAAAATTTTGTATAAAAATAAAGAACACCCTGTAATCTTCACTAATTGATTATTTTAAGCCAAAAGATGTTCTAATTAAGTTTTATATTTTTATTAAGAAATGCAAGAGTAATGTTTTAGGTGAATATTTTAAAATACATTTTAGTAGTTTATAAACTATAAGAAGTCTAAACCTTCAAAGATCAATTTGAAAAGTACTTCTTACGTGTGTCCTTGAAATTCTCCTTTGTCAGCCTACAAATCTGTATATTCTTTTTCATCATTTTCTCTATGTATTTGTTGCTTTTCCAAGTTAAAGCTGTTGTTTAGCTCAAAAAAGCAAAATAATGAAGTATTTCTAAATGCTTCATCTGTTTACTCTTAAGTCATTTTACTGAGTTAAGTACAACTAAGTAACTGCCTATCTGTATTTATTACTTAAGAAATTTCAAAAGAAAGAAAAAGGACTAATTTTTCACTTGGAGTTGTCTCACCATCCCTGTTACAGTTCAGCCAGGAACATGGCTTCCCTACTAAGACAATTTAAATGACCCAACTGAGTATCTACTATACAATGTTTAAAACAGTTTCTTTAACTTTTGTGTGACACATAATGTTAAAACTTCCTTTTAAATTATGCTAGGTTCTATATTCTCAAGGACTTGTGAAGTATTTGACCTGTCATATTAGAGAGAAAGTACGTTAATTTAAAGTGACAGGAACTGAATCATTCTGAAGGGAGCAGGGAAAGGACATAAGCATGCACTGAACCTTTATCCCTGCACCATAACTATGGGTTTTGAAACATTAATTAATTTAAAGCACATGCTGCTGAGTCGGTACCTGCCAGAAATCCTGATCAGAAGATGAGAAAAAGAAAAAAATTGACATTGATTATATGAACAAAAACTCCTAAATTAAATATACATGTATCACAAACAATTATAACATATAAGGACCAAATGAGATTTGTAATAAAAGGACTGAAAATCTGTAAACAGGAAATGAGAAATATATAGAAATATTTTATATATTATCTAGTAGGTACAGTAGGACAAAACAAAAACCCAAGTAATTCAATTCTTAACCTTCCCCTAAAAACATACAATTTCAGAAAAACTTCACAACACTATAAAAAGAGAATACATGAATAATTAATTTATTAAAGAAAAGGGAAAGCAAATATTTAAATTTTTTTCATAGGTAGTCAAGCCATTTCTTTAATTAAGGTTTCCTTTAAGGGTATCTTATTGTCATTTCATGACATATTTTTTAACTTGACAGCAAATTTGTTGGTTTACTAACCATATTTGCCATATAGACAATCAACTCAGCCTGGAAAATCCCACGGGCAGAGGAGCCTGGTAGGCTGCCGTCTATGGGGTCGCTAAGAGTCAGACACGACTGAGCGACTTCACTTTCACTTTTCACTTTCATGCATTGGAGAAGGAAATGGCAACCCACTCCAGTGTTCTTGCCTGGAGAATCCCAGGGACGGGGGAGCCTGGTGGGCTGCCATCTATGGGGTCATACAGAGTCGGACACAACTGAAGTGACTTAGCAGCAGCAGCATGCTTTTCTCTAGCATTTCATACAAATGAAGAAGATAACACACACAGTAGCAGCTAACTCCTTTCATAAACTGAGTAAAGGGCTCCAAGTAATGCAAAATAGCTATAATCTGTAGAGTCAGATACTTTGCCTTTTGTCTTGTTCTTATAGTTACAGAAGATAATTGATACTCAGAGGTTAAGTAGTCCCTTGCCCAAAGTTGTATGTGGCAGAATTCACATATGAATACAAGATTGTCTATACCCAAAACCACATTAATCTCATCCTATGCTTTTACACACTAAGAAATATAATAATCCATAATTCTGTATTTTTCAAATTCAGTTCAGCATACCTACAATATCTACCAATCATTTATATGTAGCTATGAGATGCTCAAATTGTACATCCCTTGTAAAATATTTTAAACACCAAAACCAGATTTTCTGAGGGCTGTAGTGTCTACAAAGAACTAAAATTGCTAATTTGTAAGAAGAGAGAAAAGTGAGAAAATAGTTTTTAAAATTATTTAAAGAACTTCAGATGAGAAAGAAAGAAGATGAAAAAATCTGAGACTAAAAATAAAACAGAAAAGTACAACAGGTGTAAAAGGATTTTCTGAAATGCTGAACCGGTACTTGATTTCATTTTGGTAATGTATTACATTGTAAACTTTTGCTTATCTAAAGGCTATAGAGTAGCTTGAATCAAATGATGCAACATTTAACACAAAACCAATCAACATTTGAAAGACTAAACAGTTCAGTTTCTAACAGGAATATTATTTTCTCAATAGAAAGTAATCTTCATTTTAATGAGCCAAGATCCAATTTTCAAATATAGATAACAGTCTTCACTTTAAGAGTGATGGTTTCGATTAAAAAAGAAAAAGGAAAAAAAAGACACAGCATTTTTCAAAATGCCAATTGATATTCATGGCATTTGAGAAAACAATGGAGGAAATGACAGTGAGGTTGAAATTCTTCTAAATTCAGGTATTGAAATTTGTGTATCTCTTGTTTTCTTTCTTTAAAATTAAACACTGTGGTTTTTCAGGTTAACATAGGCTTTTAATCCAAGAAGAAAAAATTAGCATTCTTCAACAAAGTGAAAACACCAAGTTCTTTTTTGCACAAATAACACTGTTAATAAACTATAAGAAATATTTAACAAGAGAAGTTTCTATTTACAACTAGATCATATAGACAAACAGCTTAGATACATGAAAGGAGATAGATAATAGCATAGTGCTTAAGACAGTGGATGCAGGAGCCAGAGTTCCAATTCGGACTCTTGGCTCCACCAATTACCAACTGTATGATCTCAGGTTAAAAAAAAAAGGCTAAGCTACTTAACTTATATGTATTTTAGTATCTTATTTGTAAAATGATAAAAACAGCAAGCTATCTGAAAGAGTGGTTGTGTGCATTAGAATTATTATGTATAAACACTTGGAACAGTGCTTGGTAGATAATAAATACTCAAAAACTTCAACTGTTGTTCTTTTTCATATTAGTAGTAGTACTGACAGTAATAGCTCCCTCAAGAGACAAATAGAATCAAGCATTTTTCATTTAGAAATTTTACTTTCAACTAAAAAACAAACCACTGACAACCAATGAATGAATGTGTCAATGGAGTTTTTTTTTAAAGGGCTAAATTATCATCCCTAAAATAATATGTAATTATGATATATTTGTGGAGAACTTCAGGCTTCAAATAATTGAAATACTTTATGTATCCTCTTCGAATGTCTTACAATTTTTAGGACAAATACAAACAAGGATCAAAAAAAAATATGAAGCAGAAACAATAAAATTGTCTATATATTCTTATTTATCAATGCATGTGTGCTAAGTTACTTCAATCGTGTCCAACTCTTTGTGATCCGATGGACTATACCCTGCCAGGCTTCTCTGTCCATGAGATTCTCCAGGCAAGAATACTCGAGTGGGTTGCCACGGCCTTCTCCAGGGAATCTTTGCAACCCAGGGACTGAACCGCCATCTCATTATGTCTCCTGCATTGACCCGAACTGGGAAGCCCTATTTATCTATAGAACGACCTGAATAAATATACCAATTCACCAGGAATTTAGAACTGACTGGTTTTGAGTCTGTGAAAAGCAAAAGAAAGGAGAGGAGGAAGTATCTAATTAACAAAGTAGAAATCATAAGAAAATCAATCCTGCTATTAAAACTTAAGCAAAATTAAAGTAATTCAAATAAATATGAAGAGTCACCAAATTCTTCAGTTCAGTTCAGTTGCTCAGTCGTGTCCAACTCTTTGCGACCCCATGAATCACAGGATGCCAGGCATCCCTGCCCATCACCAATTCCCAGAGTTCACTCAAACTCATGTCCATTGAGTCAGTGATGCCATCCAGCCATCTCATCCTCTGTCGTCCCCTTCTCCTCCTGCCCCCAAACCCTCCCAGCATCCGGGGCTTTTCCAATGAGTCAACTCTTTGCATGAGGTGGCCAAAGTATTGGAGTTTCAGCTTCAGCATCAGTCCTTCCAACGAACACCCAGGACTGATCTCCTTTAGAATGGACTGGTTGGATCTCCTTGCAGTCCAAGGGACTCTCAAGAGTCTTCTCCAACACCACATGGCTGCAGTCACCATCTGAAGTGACTGGGGAGCCCAAAAAATAGTCTCTCACTGTTTCCATTGTTTCCCCATCTATTTGCCACGAAGTGATAGGACTTGATGCCATGATCTTAGTTTTCTGAATGTTGAGCTTTAAGCCAACTTTTTCACTCTCCTCTTTCACTTTCATCAAGAGGTTCTTTAGTTCTTCTTTGCTTTCTGCCATAAAGGTGGTGTCATCTGCATGTCTGAGATTATTGATATTTCTCCCAGAAATCTTGATTCCACCTTGTTTTTCATACACCCCACCGTTTTGTATGATATACTCTGCATATAAGTTAAATAAGTAGGGTGACAATATGCAGCCTTGACGTACTCCTTTCCCGATTTGAAACCAGTCTGTCGTTCCATATCCAGTTTTAACTGTTGCTTCTTCTTCTTTTTTTTTTTTTTTTAACTGTTGCTTCTTGATTTGCATAAAGATTTCTCAGGAGGCTGGTCAGGTGGTATTGTATTCCCACCTCTTTCAGAATTTTCCACAGTTTATCATAAGCCGCACAGACAAGGGCTTTGGCATAGTCAATGAAGCAGATTCAGTTCAGTTCACTCAGCCGTGTCCGACTCTTTGCAACCCCAAGGACTGCAGCACGACAGGCCTCTCTGTCTATTGCCAACTCCCAGAGTTTACTCAGACTTATGTCCATTGAGCCAATGATGCCATCCAGCCATCTCATTTTTTGTCATCCCCTTCTCCTCCTGCCTTCAATCTTTTCCAGCATGAGGGTCTTTTCAAATGAGTCAGTTCTTTGCATCAGGTGGACAAAGTATTGGAGTTTCAGCTTCAGCATCAGTCTTTTCAATGAATATTTAGGACTGATTTCCTTTAGGATGGACTGGTTTCCTTTAGGATGGACTGGATCTCCTTGCAGTCAAAGGGACTTTCAAAAAGTGTTCTCCAACACCACATTTCAAAAGCATCAATTATTCGGCACTCAGCTTTCTTTATAGTCCAAATCTCAAATCCATACATGACTACTGGAAAAACTATAGCTTTGACTAGAAGGACCTTTGTTGGCAAAGTAATGTCTCTGCTTTTTATATGCTGAAGTAAGATGTTTTTCTGGAACTCTCTTGCTTTTCTGATGATCCAACGGATGTTGGCAATTTGATCTCTGGTTCCTCTGCCTTTTCTAAAACCAGCTTGAACATCTGGAAGTTCACAGTTCACATACTATTGAAACCTGGCTTGGAGAACTTTGAGCATTACTTTGCTAGTGTGCGAGATGATGCAATTGTGTGGTAGTTGGAACATTCTTTGGCATTGCCCTTCTTTGGGACTGGAATGAAAACTGACCTCTTTCAGTCCTGTGGCCACTGCTGAGTTTTCCAAAATTGCTGGCATATTGAGTGCAGCACTTTGACAGCATCATCTTTTAGGATTTGAAATAGCTCAACTGGAATTCCATCACTTCCACTAGCTCTGTTCGTAGTGATGCTTCCTAAGGCCCACTTGACTTCACATTCCAGGATATCTGGCTCTAGGTCAGTGATCACACCATCGTGGTTATCAGGGTCATGAAGATCTTTTCTGTGTAGTTCTTCTGTGTATTCTTGCCATCTCTTCATAATATCTTCAGCTTCTGTTAGGTCCATACCATTTCCATCCTTTATTGTGCCCATCTTTTTTCATGAAATGTTCCCTTGGTATCTCTAATTTTCTTGAAGAGATCTCTAGTCTTTCCCATTCTATTGTTTTCCTCTATTTCTTCACATTGATCACTAAGGAAGGCTTTCTTATCTCTCCTTGCTGTTCTTTGGAACTCTGCATTCAAATGAGTAGATCTTTCCTTTTCTCCTTTGCCTTTCACTTCTCTTCTTTTCATAGGTATTTGTAAGGCCTACTCAGACAACCATTTTGCCTTTTTGGATTTCTTTTTCTTGGCGGTGGTCTTGATCACTGCCTCCCATACAATGTTACGAACTACTTTCCACAGTTCTTCAGGCACTCTATCAGATCTAATCCCTTGAATCTGTTTCTTACTTCCACTGTACAATCATAAGGGATTTGATTTAGGGCATACATGAATGGTCTGTGGTTTTCCCTACTTTCTTCAATTTAAGCCTGAATTTGGCAATAAGGAGGTCATGATCTGAGCCACAGTCAGCTCCCGGTCTTGTTTTTGCTGACTCTAGAGAGCTTCTCCATCTTTGGCTGCAAAGAATATAATCAATCTGATTTCAGTATTGACCATAGAGTCTTCCCTTGTGTTGTTGGAAGAGGGTGTTTGCTATGACCAGTGCATTCTCTTGGCAAAACTCTTGTTAGCCTTTGCCCTGCTTCGTTTTGTACTCCAAGGCCAAATTTGCCTGATACTCTAGGTATCTCTTGACTTCCTACTTTTGCATTCCAATCCCCTATAATGAAAAGGACATCTTTTTTGGGTTTAGTTCTACAAGGTCTTGTAGGTCTTCATAGAACTGTTCAACTTTTTCAGCATTACTGGCTGAGGCGTAGTCTTGGATTACTGTGACAATGAATGGTTTGCCTTGGAAACAAACAGAGATCATTCTGTCGCTTTTGAGATTGCATCCAAGAACTGCTTTTCAGACTCTTTTATTGATTATGATGGCTACTCCATTTCTTCTAAAGGATTCTTGCCCACAGTAGTAGATATAATGGTCATCTGAATTAAATTCACCCATTCCAGTCCATTATACTTCACTGATTCCTAAAATATCGATGTTTACTCTTGCCACCTCCTGTTTGACCACTTCCAATTTGCCTTGCTTCATGGACCTGACATGCCAGGTTCCTATGCAACACTGATCTTTACAGCATTGTAGTTTACCTCCATCACCAGTCCCATCCACAAGTGGGTGTTGTTTTTGCTTTGTCTACATCTCTTCATTCTTTCGGGAGTTATTTCTCCACCGATCTTCAGTAGCATATTGGGCACCTACCGACCTGGGGAGTTCATCTTTGTGTCCTATCTTTTTGCCTTTTCATACTGTTCATGGGGTTCTCAAGACAATACTGAAGTTGTTTGCCACTTCCTTCTCCAGGGGACCACCAAATTCTATACCATAAGAATTTCAGTCCCCCTGCTAACTAACATCTTTGATCTGCAATACAATTTACTCTTAAAAGACAGGAAATCTCTTACATAACTTACTATATGCATCAAGGAGTAATACTATACTTGACCTTATTGGCAGACTCATATTTTATCTGTGATATGAATAATCACAACTCACAGCATTCAGACCATTACAGTACAGGAAAAAAAATGTGCCCATACTCCACTTGGGGAAACAAGACTTCTCCCTAAAAGGAATGGAATTTTAAACTTCACCAATATTTTTAAAAAGAATTTTTACCTAAGTGAGTAATTAAAAGCATTTGGTTATATTAAAGCTTTGACTTCTAACTATAGCTCTATCTTTTTTATTCTTGCATATCATCTTTTTATTATAAACACTATAATCTGTATTTTCTTTTCTAGACTTTGACTGTACTTTCCTCTCTTTCACCTCAATGTGGACAATGTTTCAATTTGATTTAAAATGTTTACCTTTTCCATGTAAACAAATATTCTTGACAGCATCATAAAGGAGATGGAAATAAAACACATGTTAATTCTTTCTCCAAATTAGGAGAGATTCTAAGGGGACTGAAATTACAAATAATGAAAAGACTCATTCCAGAGGCATGATTTTTGAAAAGTTTAGGGAGAGGTTAGGGGAAAAGGGAACCTGATATAAAGGAAAGAATAAAAAATCTATTTTCAAAAAAAAATGTTTTGGAATGATAATAATGGACAACTAGTTTCAATGGGCAATTCATCATTACTTAAAAATAGAGTATTAACTACTTCAAAGACAGCATGAACTTTGACTACTTCAAGGCTCTGGAATACTGGTATTCTTTGAAGAAACAATTTTACCTAGATGATGCAGTTTTCTACCGTAACTTGAAAAAAAAAAAAAAACTCATGGTAGGGTTTGAGATAGAGAAAATTGTCTATTACAGACAATAAGAACAGAAAATATAAAACATAATTTCTAACTGGTGGAATGTTAAGGAAAAAAGGAGAAGTAAGAGAAACAGGAAAATGAAGGGTTTCCGGACAGCAATTACATGAACAAATATTTGACAACTATGTAAAATAAAGGCTCTATTTAGAAGGGTGCTTTGTCTTACAGACCAATTATTAGATGATAAAAAGTTAAACTCAGGAAAAAGTACAGCTTTCATTAAAGAAATAATTCATGAAATAATGGCATTAACAAATCATAACGAGAATGTACAGACACTGTGGGGAAAGAATGCATTTTTTAAAAAAATCTATGATATATTACACTAAAAGAAAAGCTAGACCATATTCTGTGTTACCATCTGTATACTAGTGCCAACACTCTAATTATAATGATTTTCAAATATCCTCAAATAGAAAATCTGAACTCTTAAGTGTTGAGGTTTTTAAACTAGTCTGAATATTTTTAAAAATATCATTTACCTACAAAATATATTCTTTTTAAAAATTATTTATTCTTTTTTTGTTGTTGCTGTGCTGGGTGTTGGTCACTTTGTGCAGGCTTTCCCTAACTGCAGTGAACAGGGCTGCTCTCCGGTTGTGGTGCACCTGCCTCTTGTTGTGGCGGCTTGTCTTATTGTGGAGCACTCTCCTAGTTGCTCCGAGACACATGGGATCCTCCCGGATCAGGGATTGAACCTGTGTCCCCTGAACTGGCAGGTGGATTCTTTTCCACTGCACCACCAGGGAAGTCCCTACAAAATATATTCTTAAAACAAAAGGCCTGTGTTAGCAGATAGTTTTGAAATGCATAAATGCTGCAAGTTTCAATAATAATGTACTGCATGACTTTTCTACAAAGGAAATTGCTAAGCATCCTTAGCGTAAGGGTATGCTAAGCATCCTTAGCATACATTAACATAAGGTAGTGATGAGCTCTGGAAAAAGATCTTCCCCCTCAAATTCAAAAGCTGCTTTAATCAAATTCAATTTCACAAACTATCAGTTGAAACAGCAGTTTCATTTACTTCTTGAAAATTCTCTAGTCAAAAAGAAGAAAAGATGAGAAGTAAGGAATAACTGCAATTATTTGTCAATATCATTGGGCCATTCTTTTCTACTTTGCTGGAGTTTGTATGAAATTCAAGTACAAATGAGAAAACACTTCAGGAAAATGATACTACTTCTACATTTCTTCTTGCTCTTATTGACCAAAAACACTAAAGTGTTTTTGTCACTTTAGTGTTTTGTCAACATGAAGACAATAAAATAAGACAATTTCTTAGTGGTCAAATGATAGACTTAATTAAATGGTGTGCTGAATGTTAAAACAACGGAGAAATAAAGAGGATGAGAACAAATATTTCTCTAAGTAATTTATAACTAGTTCATCTTTTCAAGTTAAAAAAAGGAGAGAGGGAGAAAGAAAATTATCTGTTTAAAAATCAAAGTAAGTTTGAAAGGAAACGCAAGTGTTTTCTTAGTAGTAATGACTACTAAGTTTCTAACCATCATGCATGAAATTTACTATAATTACCACATACATCTGTTTTTTCAACAGGAAATTATTTTAGGAGTTATGTACTCTGGAAACTGCTACTCAACAACTGAGATTTTCTGATTGGGATAACAAGAGTCATGAAGATCCAAAGGAAAAGAATTAAGATCAACACTTGAATTGAAGGAGGAAATAGAACAGGCTCCATCTTGAAAGCTGGACTCCATCTTGGGCCGGACTGTGGACCTTGAGCTATATGCCCAGTACCTATGGATACAACATACCAACTGGAAAACCAGGTCCCCTGGATGGAAGGGCCCTAGTGCTCATACCTAGACTCTCTGTTGCCTAAAAGAATACCCTAATTATCTGTGTAACCGAATAGAATCATACATTCTATTATGCTTATTGGGGTATGACCACAGGCCTATTGATAATTGTCCACTGTTAACTACCTAGGCTTAAGGCATATGAATCAGGGATTAACTTTGATCGTATTTTTCTTTTCCTTTGTTCACACTAGTTTCAGGGAATTTGGGGAGGTGGGTTTGGGCATGTACACTTAGGGTATATAAGGTTTTCAGAAAAACTGGTCAGGGTCCTTGGCTAAGAGGAGACTCTGCCTTGGGCCCACCGGTATAATAAACTGCACTCCACTATCTGCATTGTCCTTCTGAGTGAGTTTGTTTCCCAGAATGCGTGGCTACAACAGAATAAGCATTGATTCTTAAAATTATTGAGAAAAAAACTTGATATGCTGCAAAAATCCCTGAAAAAACTACTAAGTTAATTAAGCACTGAATGAACTTGCACTCTTAATTATTTAAGATTTAAAAACAGTATAGAAACTACTTTCTTAGACTTCATGAAACAAAGACAATTCATAAAGACATAAACTAGACATGAACTAAGTTAAAGTATCCCATTTACAAAGCGTAACCTTCACTCCTTAAAATAAAACCTTAATAATATATTTGATAGAATATAGGACTTAAATGAAGAAACTAGCAAAGGAATTAAACATGCACATCATTATGTGGATGAAAGGGGAATTTGTGCACTTTTTCTGGGGAACAGGCTAGCTGGCTCAGGGTCACTGGCTCAATTTTATATCTCCTTATGTAAGCGTCCCATTCTTTTATTTTCTTTCAGAATCTGTTCCCCTGGATGAAGTCAACTTTTATATGCCTGACTTTCATATACATCAAACTTTCAAACATTAGAACACTGATATCCTTAAATCTTGCCTTTCCTACTCTGATTTCAGATTTTGCGCTTCAGTGCATAAACATTTGCAACTATAATCTGTTAAGAGTGCCTTCCAAACATAGAAGCACTGCCATTTTTGTCTCCATAGCAAGAGGAGCACACAAATACTTTAAATTATTTTTTAAATTTATTTGCCTTTTATTGAAGGATAATTGCTTTATAGAATTTTGCTGTTTTCTGTCAAACCTCAACATGAATCTGCTGTATGGCTCAGGAAACTCAAATACTTTATATTTTTATTGCATTTTACTCTTGCTATTTTATTAAGATGAGTGGAAATTGAAAAAAAAATGCAAACAACACAAATGATAAGAAATGTAGAGGTCAAAGATTTAAATCAATTGAAACAAAAGTAGAGCTCATCAATCAATCCAAAAGTTGCAAATTTCTAGCATCAAGTTGACAAGCACTGGCCAAAACAGGAAAAAGTAAAGAGCACATATAAAACATGAGTTACTATTAGGGCTTCTATATTTGGGAGTTCTCTAGGAATGGAAATTCCCCTTTTAACATGTAAAGTTGCTGTTCGACTTGCACATATATCCAACTTTACATATTTTTGGGTTTACAAAAAAGGACTGAATTCTCATGTTACTCTGGATTCCTTCAGTAGCCAAAAAAAAAAAAAAAAAAAACAAGTGATCTACAAAACTGATTTTGTTGTAAGATATTAGTTGCATCATGAGTCATACCTCCAAGGAATATGCAATTGACTAGTTGATTTTTTTCTCAGGTCAGTCAAACATTTTATTGGTTACCTCCTTCCTATGTGCCAAGCATACTCTGGACTCTGAGTGACATAAAGATAGATAAGATAGGGGCCTAACCTGCCAGAGACTTGAAATCAGACCCTGGCACCAGTGTCTGCAGTAACCCTTTATATGGATAGTAGAGACACCAAGGATCAGAGAGAAGATGGGGTTGTCCCAAAGCAAAGCTAGAACTCTGAATCTGGGTCTCCTAGCATCTAAATGCCCTTTCTTTTTTTAATCATTCTTTCTTTTAGAACATGTAATTTTAAAAAGAGGATAACCACAGATGGAGGCATTGTGCCACCTGAATAGAAAAAGTAAATTTTAGGCTGGAAGCCTTGGCTTCCAAGATCTCTCAGATCTCTCAGCTTTTAAAGCAGCCACTCATTCTTTCCACTTGTCCAAGAATCTGAGCACTTATATCTTCACCTTACCAATACATGTATTTTATATAACGATGCAGGATTGACACATTTCTGCAACATCAGCTTCTATTAACCCTGACTTCTACCTGTCTAGAGCCTAGTTTGTAATCCTGCCTTTTTCAGCCACTTCATGATTTTCCTTCTGACTTCCTTCTTGTTAAGCTTTGTAAAGCCATCCCTGGCTCGATCTTTTTCCTGCTGTGCTTTCTTCCTCCTCTTGAAAATAGAACTTTTACTTTTCTCTCTGACTCTGTGTAATATTTTTTTTTTCTTTTTGGAGAATTCAGCCTGAAAGGGAAAAACATGTTTAACTGACTGTTTTGAGATAATAAAATTGAAAGTTTCATTTCCTATACTTAATGATTTATTACATGATTTACTCAGGCATAAAATAAATTAAAAGTAAGTATAATGCAAACTTTATATGCATATTGGGGTGCTCTTCATAACTGTTTTAAAACTACTAGTAAGGACTTCTGCAATTTTCTTGTTAGGGTTATGACTACATACTATCAAAGTCTAAGGAAAGTCAAATCAGATAGGTGTTTTTATAAGAAATATAAATATAATACTGGGGAGTTGTTAACCTTTATAATGGCTTCTAAATTAAAATTCAAATGTCAAAACACACTCAATTAGCCCTCATTATACACAGCAGACAACCCAACAGTATTACTTTATATGCAAAAACACAGAAGAACCTTCTGCTTGATTTTTTCTGTAGAACCATTTGAAGGCACTTACAAGGCCTCCCAATGTAAGCACCAAGCTTTTTCAATAAGATAAACAGGTATTCAGAAATTTCTCACAAATAACTTTAGAGGAACTTTAATAAACAACAGGATATACATGTTGTGTCGTAGTTCACTCACCTTTCCATCAAAGCGTTTTATTGTATATTGATCCAGACCCAAGTCTGTAAAACAGAAAGAAATAATGCTTAGTCACTGATTATAACTCCGGTGAAATACGTGAAATGCTAGCTCTCAGTTCTGTTTCCAATCCCATTGAGATGGTTTAGCTCCAACATTATTTGAACAGAAATGAAAATTCTGTCCCACTTTCAGACTTAAAGTGTTGGTACTAAAAAATACCAATCCTTTATTTTATATAAGAGAATATGAAACTCTTAAGAGATAAAAAGGGTCCATTTACAGACCTAGTCATGTGCAAACCTATTCAACAGTAAAGCCAAACTAGAACCCTGGACTCTTCCCAGGATGATACTTTTTCATTACATCAAAATGATATATTACCTCTAAATAAGGTAAGGGGATATTAGTTTTATCTGAAAGCATAATCATTTTTTGTATAAAAATGTATAAAGAGATATGAGTTTAATACCAGGAGACATTTTGCAACACACCTAACAAATTCAAATCAGCCATCTTAATATGACCTTTTAAAGGTGGGCTAAATAATAAATTTAGCCTTGGGAATTCCTAGCATTGTGAAATACTAAGCACCATGAAAGATAAAAGGAAATATATTCAGTGTTCTTGAGGGCTGGTATTTTCTGTTTTTGATGATTGTTTTATCCCAGTATTTGGAGTAGTGCTTGATCACTAAATACTTAAAAAAAACACAAAACTGAATGCGTAAGATACGGCTCTTGCCTCGAAGAGTCACAGTTTTGTAAGAAAGACATATGCAATAATGTTGCAAGGGGATATACAATGAGTTCAGTAAGAGGATGCTGTGGGAATTTTTAGAGTGGAGAAATCAGTTCCCAATTATACTTATTTTTCTTGCATAATTACTCAGTTGTTTTCTTTCAGTTCTCACTTTCTCCATGCCAGTTCAGGCCCTTATTTCATTATGCTCACAGTAATACAATGATGGGAATATCACTGTCTCAAAGGAAGCTTTTTGCATTTCTGCTTCTACACATTTGGTTACACATGCTAATCTAAAATGTGCTTCACCTTCTAGAAGTCTGTCCAGAATAAAATGAACCACTGACTGCAAAAGAAGATAAGTCAAAAAAAAAAAAAATTAAAAACAAATCTAATTTGAAACTTCACATGTACTCAAGAAAATATCAGTTATAAAGGCAGAACATGCTTCTATGATAAAAAAAAATAGAGAACAAGAAAGAGCTGTAGACAATTAAAACTAGCAAGGAGAGATAAGAAAGCTTTCCTAAGTGAACAGTGCAAAGAAATAGAGGGAAACAATAGAATGGGAAAGAACAGAGATCTCTTCAAGAAAATTAGAGATACCAAGGGAACATTTCATGAAGAAATGGGCACAATAAAGGACAGAAACAGTATGAACCTAACAGAAGCCAAAAAAAATTAAGAAGAGGTGGCAAGAATAGACAGAAGAACCATACAAAAAAGATCTTAATGACTCAGATAACCACAATGGTGTGATCACTCACCTAGAGCCAGACATCCTGGAGTGCGAAGTCAAGTGGGCCTCAATAGCATCACTATGAACAAAGCTAGTGGAGATAACGGAATTCCAGCTGAACTATTTCAAAGCCTAAAAGACGATGCTGTTAAAGTGCTGCACTCAATATTCCAGCAAATTTGGAAACTCAGCAGTGACCACAGGACTGGAAAAGATCAGTTTTCATTCTAATTCCAAAAAAAGGCAATGCCAAAGAATATATTCAAACTACCACACAACTGCATTCATTTCACATGTTAGCAAGGTCATGCTCAAAATCCTTCAAGCTAGGCTTCAACAGTATGTGAACTGAGAACTTCTAGATGTACAAGCTGGATTTAGAAAAGGCACAGGAATCAGAGATCAAATTGCCAACATCCATTGGATCATCAAAAAAGCAAGAGAATTCAGAAAAACATCTACTTCTGCTTTGTCAACTATGCTAAAGCCTTTGACTGTGTGGCTCACAACAACCTGAAGAAAATTCTTCAAGAAATGGGAATACCACACCACCTTACCCACCTCCTGAGAAACCTGTATGCAGCACAAGAAGCAACAGTTAGAACAGGACATGGAACAACGGACTGATTCAAAACTGGGAAAGGAGTACATCAAGGCTGTATATTGTTACCCTGAGTATTTAACTTATATGCAGAGAACAGACCATCATGCAAAATGGTTGGGGGGAATGAAGCACAAGCTGGGATCAAGATTGCTGGGAGAAATATCAATAACCTCAGATATGCAGATGACACCACTCTTGTGGCAGAAAGCAAAGAGGAACTAGAGTCTCTTGATGAAGGTGAAAGAGGAAAGTTAAAAAGCTGGCTTAA
This sequence comes from Bos javanicus, assembly GCF_032452875.1. Taxonomy (NCBI): domain Eukaryota; kingdom Metazoa; phylum Chordata; class Mammalia; order Artiodactyla; family Bovidae; genus Bos; species Bos javanicus. The sequence continues at coordinate 29,991,491 of NC_083895.1, forward strand.
AAGTCAACATTCAAAAACCTAAGATCATGGCCTCTGGTCCCATCACATCATGGCCTCTGGTCCTATCACTTCATGGCAAATAGATGAGGATACAACGGAAACAGTGACAGACTTTATTTTCTTGGGCTCCAAAATCACTGAGAATGGTGACTGCAGCCATGAAATTAAAAGATGCTTGCTCCTTGGAAGAAAAGCTATGACAAACCTAGACAGCGTATTAAAAAGAAGAGACATTACTTTGCCGTCAAAGGTCTGTCTAGTCAAAGCTATGGTTTTTCCAATAGTCATGTTGGATGTGAGAGTTGGACCATAAAGAAGGCTGAACACCAAAGAATTGATGCTTTCGAACTGTGGTGTTAGAAAAGTCTCTTGAGAGTCCCTTGGACTGCAAGGAGATCAAGTCAGTCAATCCTAAAGGAAATCAGTTCTGAATATTCATTGGAAGGACTGATACTGAAGCTGAAGCTCCAATACTTTGTCCATCTGATGCAAAGAGCTGACTCATTGGAAAAGACCTTGATGCTGGGAGAGATTGAAGGCAGGAGGAGAACAGGGGAATACAGAGGATGATATGGTTGGATGGCAGCACTGACTCAATGGACATGAATATAAGCAAACTCTAGGTGATGGTGAAGAACAAGGAAGACTGTGATGCCGCATTCTATGGGGTTGCAAGAGTCGACACAACTTAGCGACTGAACAACAACAAAACTGTGACTACCCATTTCCCCTATTTCTTAATATACTGTCAAGAAATTACGAAAAGTTATCTCCCTGGACCACTGCCAAAAAAACAACAGAATGGAAAAGAGAAAACAGAAGAGTGAATTATAGAAAAACAGAGACTCAATACAAGGTCTTCTGTCATGCAAGATCTTTTCTCATTCAGAAATACAGATGAAATAATTCAGAAAATATTAGCAGAAAATTTCTCATTTAAGTAAAATGAACAAAACTTACTTGTAATTCACTGTATGCTTATGAAATCTCAGAAAACCAAGAACAGGAAAATCCTCAGAGTTCCCAGAAAAAAAAAAGGCCCTTCCTAGTCCTTTACAAAGGAATGAGAATCAGTCTAGGATCACATATCTCATAAGTAAGGGAAATATATGCTTACTAATTAGAGCATCACTGTTCAACACAAATACATGTGAGCTACATGCATAATATAATATTTCCTAACAACTGCCTTTAAGAAAGTAAATAGAAACAGGTAAAATTAATTTTAATAATATATTTAACTTAACTGAATATATCCAAAATAGCATGATTTCAACATATAATCAATACAAAACTTATTGAGATATTTTGCATTACATATATACTGAGTTTTTAAAATCCAGTGTGTATTTTACAATTATAGCACATCTCAATTTAGACTAACTACATTTCAAGTTATTACCATAATATCCAAAAGAATTCAAAAGTTAACTTAAACGGATTTATGTTTTTCACTGAATGCTCTTTACTATAGTTGGGAACATATTTTACCATGGGCATCTATCCAAAAAAAGAATGGGGCATGTGTGGACAGCCTGGCATGTACTGAGAATTCCTGTCATTTAAAAGCAATATTTTATGTCTGTATTAGACATAAGTACTTAGTTGAAATACATGATTGGTTCATCCTGTTATATTTAGATTTCTTTACTTGTCAAATGAAGGAGATGGTTGGATTAGATCAGTTCTTAACATGGTTGGGGGGTGAAGTATGGGAAATGTGGATGGACTACTTCATTCTGTCCTTACTCCCTACTTCTCTTAAAATTCTAATAGCCTCAATTATAGTGGGGAAGGGAGAGTATGCTGAAAGGTGAAAACATAGCATGTATAATTTGAAAATGTAATCAGATGACTCCCCTTCCATTTCTCCACCCTCATTCTTTGGGTCTTAACTTAGAAACACTGGATGTTATGCTGCTATGCCTAGGGTGTTTTCTATGGATCTCAAACTTCCCTTCAAATAACTCCCACAATCATTTAATGTTAACAGAGTGACCTGAACACTATCTCCTCCTTTTCATTCATGAGAAAGACGTCCCTCAAAAGGATTAAATGATTGTTTTGGATTTTAAGTCTAACAATCTTTTTAAATTATGACAGTTGCCCATCTTGAATCCACACTAAAAATAATGTAAATGTGCATGTAAGAATAGTCTCAGTTGAAGCTCTTGAGTGAACATTTAACAGGTTTGTTTTAAAGATGATAGCTACTCATTTTGTCAAAAGACATAAATGAAACTGAATCACATATATAATTTTGATATAATCACATAAATAAAATCTAAAAATTAGAGCTTAAGTAAATGGAAACTATATAATTTTACATAAGAAGTCCCAGCTATCCTTCAATATTTAGAGACTCATTTTTCAGTTTAATACTAGAATTTATCCTAAAAAATGGATGCAGAAAAGTATCCTAAATTTTTATATAAATGATTGTATTTTCAGCTTATGTAAATCAACAAAGTATAGTTCAAGTTCATCAGATACAAGAGAGAAACTTTCGCTGAAATTGTTAAAGTGCTAAAAGAAAAGAGTTTCAACCCAGATTTCTTTATTTAGTGAAAATATTTTTCAAGAATGAAGACAGGGCTTCCCTGGTGATCCAGTGATTAAAAACCTGCCTTGCAATAATGCAAAGGACATAGGTTCAATCCCTGGTCCAGGAAGATCTTATATGCCTGGGGGCAACTGAGCCCATGCATAACAATTCCTGAGCCTGCTTGCCCACAACTAGAGAAAGACTGTGGGCAGCAACAAAGACCCAGCACAGTCATAAATAAATAAATAAATATTTGAAAAAAAAAAACTACCTTAAAAAAAAAGGAAGACAAAATAAAAATGTTCTCAAATGAAGGAAAACCAAGAGAATTCATCACCAGCAGAACTGCTTTAAAAATGTTATCCTTCAAGTGTGAAGAAAGTGATACCAGAAGAAAATATGGAACTTAAGGAATAAATAAAGAACAACAGAAATACCTAATACCTATTACAGATAAATTTAACAGATTATTTTGGCAGTCAAAATAAAACCTTAAAACATATCTGGAAAAGTTTTCAAGTTATGTAGCTGTACTACATATGATGTGTGCTTGGTTGCTCAGTTGTGTCCAACTCCTGCATGGACTATAGCCTGCCAGGCTCCTCTGTCCGTGGGGATTCTCAAGGAAAGAATACTGGAGTGGGTTGCCATACCCCCCTCCAGGGGATCTTCCCAACCCAGGGATCAAAGCCAGATCTCCCACATTGTAGGTGGATTCTTTATTGTCTGAGCCAGCAGGGAAGCCCAAGAATATTGGTGTGGGTAGCCTATCCTTTCTCCAGGAAGAGAGTCCCAACCCAGGAATCAAACTGGGGTCTCCTGCATCGCAGGCGGATTCTTTTACCAGCTGAGCTACCAGGGAAGCCTAATACATATGGTACTATACCATAAACTGGGGAGAATACTCCACTTGAAGCAGTAAACTATAAATTCTTAGTAAACTGTGAAAAATTAACTATGTATTGATATATTATAATCCCAGTAGCAACCATTAAAGATACAGAACAAAATATACTTAAATTCCTCTGCCAAAATCAATACGAAATATGAAAAAACCTTCAGGGATTCCCTGGTGACTCAGTGATGAAGAATCTACTTAAATGCAGGAGACACAGGTTCGATCTGTGGTCCAGGAGGATCTCCCATATGCTGAGCAACTGAGTCCACATGCCACAACTACTGAGCCTGTGCTCTAGAGCCTGGGAACTGCAACTGTGGAGCCCACATGCCACAGTTACTGAAGCCTGTGCACCCTAGAGCCTGTGCTCCTCAATGGGGGAGGCCACTGCAATAAGGAGTCCATGCACCTCAACTAGAGAGCAGCCCCTGCTTACTGCAACTAGAGAAATGCCTGTGCAGCAAGGACGACTCAGCACAGCCAAAAATAAATAAGTAAACTAAATTTTTTTAAAAATCTCTAAATAATCTGAAAAGAATGCAGGAAAGAGGTAAGAGTAACATAAAAGGGGAAAACAAACAATAAAATGGTAGACCTTAATCTAAACATATCAAAAATTACATTAAATAGAAATCATCTAAATACATTAAGAGGTAGAAACTGTCATATTGGATAAAAAACAAGATCCAATTACATGTGGTCCATAAAAAACCTATTTTAAATATAATCATATAGGTAGGTTAAAAGTAACATAATGGAAAAAGAGGTATCATGAAAAGTGAATTAAAATAAAGAGAGTAGCTACATAAATATCAGCCTATATGGACTTTAGAGCAAAAGAAATATTAGCAAGGATAAAGAGGGTCAATTATATAATGAAAGAGGGTCAATTCACCAGGAAGACAGAATAATCCTAAGCATGCATGTACCTAGTAAGAGAGTTTCAAAACATCTAAAGCAAAAACTGATGGAACTGAAAAGATACAAACAGACAAATTCACAAATAAAGTGATCAACTCCCTTCTCTCAATAATTGACAGAGACAGGAATAGATAACCAGTAAGGATATGGAAGATGGTAAGATCAGTGGCTGCCTGGGACTTGCCAGGGAAAAAGTGGGAAGGCAGGATTACAAATGGGCACAAAGACATCCTAGGGGGTGATGAATATATTCATTATTTTGATTATGCTGATGGTTTCACCACTGTATACATCCAATTAGTATACCAAAACCTCATCAAACATTTAAATATGTGCTGCTTGTTTTGTTTTTGTTGTTCAGTCACTCAACTGGACACTAAGCCTAGACGTGATAAGACAATTAAGAATTGCTACTTCGTTTGCTACCACAAGCCCCACTGGTCACCAGAGTCAAGCTATTAAGGATGTGTCCTCCCAGTGGCAGTCACAAAAGCTGCAAAGTCAGACATACACACTGTTCAGAGATACCAGCAATCTGGGACAGGGTACAGGGAGAGCACAAAAATGATGCCCACTGGCCTGCCCAGTCTCTGAAGAAGTTTATAGTCAGACCATAGATGTGTAAAGTTTAATTAGAAGCTTCCCCTCAGGCCACAGCCATGAAGATAAGTTAGTAAGCCTCTTTACACAAAGATTGGGGTGTATTTCATGCTGGTTATCTGTGCTATGGGACCGGCGCACTAAGCGCGGCCGAGAGGAGCTACCCCACGTCCGAAGTCAGGAGCAGAAGCCGGGAGAACCCTATGCCCGAATAGCGGCGGCCGAGAGGAGCTACCCCACGTCCGAGGTCAAGGGCGGTGAAGAGAGGAGTTATCCCACGCCCCCAAGCCCGAGGCCAGGGGCAGCGGCCGGGAGGAGCTACCCCACGTCCAAGGAGCCGTGGCTGCGCAGGCGCAGGAGGGCCTAGAGGAGCTATCCCACGTTGAAGATCAGGAAGGGCGGCGGTGAGGAGATACCCCTCGTCCAAGATAAGGAGCAGCGGCTGCGTTTTGCTGGAGCAGCCGTGAAGAGATACCCCACGCCCAAGGTAAGAGAAACCCAAGTAAGACGGATGGACAGGGAGGCCTGGCATGCTACAATTCATGAGGTTGCAAAGAGTCGGACCTGAACTGAACTGCTCTGTGCTATGCTCTAGAATGGGCTAACCAGTTAACAACTGTTTCTCCATTTGTTACAGTCCTGTGGGACCTGAGAATGTAAGCCCCAGGGGCCACTAGAGGCAGGTGATCAAAGGATGTGTCCTGGGTGCCAGCTGCAAAACCAGGATGCTAGACATGCACACAAATCCTTCTCTGGGAGATACCAGTGACCTAGAGCAAGGCAAAAAGGTATGCAAAGATGGCTCCCACTGGCCTCTACAATCTTTAGAAAGTATTTCAGCATGTCTCTGGATGTGTATTAAACCAGAAGCCTTCTCCCCAAGCCAAAGTTCCAAGATAAGCAAAGGTACCTGTTTCACAGAAATACTGGCGGTGTTTCAGTCTGCTACATCCATGCTGTGCCCTGAGGGTGGTAGTCAGTTAAGAATGGTTTCTTTATTTGTTACAGTCCTATGGAACCTGTGAACATAAACCCTGCTGCCCACCAGAGGCAGGTGATCAAGGGGTGTCTCTTGGGCAGCTGCTGCAAAGAACAGGGCACTAGATGTGCACAAGCTCTTCTCAAGGAGATACTGGAGACCTGGAACAAGGCAGAGGGAGAGTGCAAGCCTCTGTCTTTGGAGAATATTTCAGTAGGCTCCTAGATATGTGTTAAATTAGACGTCTAACTCTCAGGCCAGTGCTGTAAGATAAGCAAATAGGCTTCTTTCACAGAAAGACTGGACACTTTTCACTCAACTACCTTTGCACTGGACCCTGCAGGGTAGCCAGGCATGAGCACTTAAAGAACTGCTCTTTAGTTCACTATAGCCTTGTGGGTCTTTCAGATGCAAGTCCCATTGGCTTTCAAATCTGGATATTATGGGGCTTACCTCGCAGGTGTAGGTCTCAAAAGCTGGGGTGCCAGATGTGAGATTTAAACCTCCCACTCCTCAGTTAGAAGCTCAGCTCTGCGAGTTCCCTCCCAACCACTGGTTACTGTGCCAGGAGTGGAGTTTAGGGTGAGACTGTGTCTCAGCCTTTTCTACCCATTTCGGTGTGGGTTTTTTCTCATTTGTCTGATGTGTAGGAGTATAGGAGTGGCTCATCTAGTTTTGGAGTTTCTTATTCTTCCTTATACAGTTGTAGATTTGGAGTGTCCATAGGAGGAGGTGAGGTCAGGATCCTCCTACATAACCAACTTGACCCAGAATCACTGAATATAATCGAGGGTAAATTATACACGCATATATATATGACACATATATATATGTGTCTCAGACTAAAAGTGCCCCAGGTAAGATCAAAAAGGGCTCTCTAGTAAGATTATCACTAAGGGCATGACTCTTATTCTAAGGAGAATATGGAGTCCTGAACAAGTAATTCATAGCATGATCTCTCTTTTCACATCCCTTTTGTCTTCCATGTAGATAAAATCAGATCAAGATGAATAGATCAGCCAGTGTGACACAGTGGAAAGGAAACAGAGATCCTCTTTGCTCTGATCAAAGCTCAGGTTTTTCTATAAAGTACTTTAAAAACTCTATCCATGCTGCTGCTTCTCCAAGTCATTGGCTAGCTATGCAAAATTGGTTACTACAAGCAGCAAGCAACTGTCTTATCCATTGTATACAGAGATGCTGATGATATTAAGGCTGCACAGAAAGGAGATGAGACATATTCAAGTCAAACACTACATATTTAAAAAAAAAAAAAAAACAAAAAAACAAACACTACATATTTTTAGTCCTTTTAACATCCTTCCTGCTTACCTATGGCTACTCTAAACTTTCTTGGTATTCAGTACAAAAATATTCTTAATCAGCTTGCTACTGAAATTCATTAGCACTCTACTCACTTAGAATCTGTGTAATTTTAGGGCTGTGTATGCTTTGTGATTATTTTTGAACTATTCTAAAACTAAAACTTACAAGTTTAAATCTGTTAGGTATCCTGGGATACAGTATGTGTGAAAGCCATGACAAAACAAAGTTGAAATATGAGCTACTGGCTACAGTCCAACCATCTGATGACAGAAATTCAAACTACAAAAAAACAGCCTCATTCTTTTCTTTGTTTCAACCCACACTGGAATAATATATATTTTATTTCTGCTACATCAACATTTGTGGAAATTTGTGTTCATGAGCAAACAAAAATGAAGCCAAATTTTCTCCTGAATCTCATTTTAATATATTACAATTTTCCCTCATGATTATTGTTTTAAAAGAAAAGCAATTATTCACTATTCTGACTTTTTATCAAAGTCAGAAATATGCTTGGCATACGAGACATTTAGTAACCATTCTTTCCATATAACAGGTCTTTCAATAATTAAAAAACAAAATTACAAAGTTAAATGCCAAAATGTAGGTAAGCAATTAGAATATATAATGATTTCCAAAGGGGGAAAAATTCCTTAAATGACCAGATAATTTTTACTAACTTACCTAAAGTGTTGCTTCATTTTCCCTGTCACACTGGAAGCAAAGTACAGTTTTATTTAAAGTTACTGCTACATATTAGGTTTCATCTGGGTATTAGAAGTAATTTGACAGTACAAAATATTTTGCCATCATAAAACCCAGGAATATATCTCGCAATCCTTTTTCTCTGTCTTATACACATCATCTTTAATCTCTCCTTCCACATGTCACAAAATAAGGTGTAAAACTAATTCAAAAACAAAAACAAAAAAAAAATAAAACTAATTCAAAAGATTCAAAATCTAAAAGTCAGTGCAATCAATGGAAACTGTCTGGTTTAGTGGCATTTAGTACATCTATCTAATTGCAAATACTTTCATTACTCCAAAGCAAAAATAAACAAAAAACACCTTGTGCCCACTAAGCAGTCAGTGCTCATTCCCCCAACCCAGCTGCTGGCAATTGACAACCTGCTTTCTATCTCTAGATTTACCTAGACATTTTATACAAATGAAATACTATGCCAATATAAAATAAAAATTAAAAAAAGCAATCATATGATATGTGGCCTTTTGTGTCTGGTTTGTTGATGACTTTTTTTTAAAATTTATTAAGATTTGTTTTGTATCCTAACATATGGTCTACCTGGTCTATTCTGGAGAATGTTTGATGTATGCTTGAGAAGAAATGTATCCTGATACTCTTGAGTGAAGTGTTCTATATATGTCTATTAGGTTTGGTTGGTTCATAGAGTTAAGTCCTCTGTTTCTTTAATGACCTTCTGTCTAGATGTTCTTTTCACCACTGAAACAGGGTTATGAAGTCTCTAACCATTACTGTACAACGATTTCTCCCTTCAGTTCTGTCAATCTTTCTCTCACATATTTTGGAGTCTGTTATTTGGCGGGTGTATACACATATATTTATCACTGTTATACCTGCTTGATGAACTAACCCTTTTATATATAAAAATGCTTTTTTATATGATGCCCTTTGGTAAAGAATCTGCCTGCCAATGCAGGAGATGCAAGACACACATGTTCGATACCTGGGTTGGGAAGCTGCCCTGGAGTATGAAATGGCAACCCACTCCAGGATTCTTGCCTGGAAAATTCCAAGGACAGAGGAGCCTGGTGGGCTACAGTCGATGGGTTGCAAAGAGTCAGACACAACTGAGGGACTGAGCAGGCATGCAACATTTTTCTAAAGTGAGTTTCCTGTGGACATTATATAGGTAGATCATATTTTTTTATCTCCTGTCAATCTCTGTCTTTTAACTGGTGAGTTTGTTTTAGATTTAAACTGATTATTAATATGGAAGGACTTGCTTCTTCCATCTTGTTATTTGTATGCTATATGTCATGTAAAACTTTTTTATCCCTTCATTTCTCTGATCTTTCCTTCTTTTGTGTTTGATTTTTTTTTCTAGTGTACTATTTCAATTCACTCCTCATTGCCTTTTCTGTATATTTTTTAGTGATTTTCTTAGTGGTTAACCTGAGGATTACAATTAACATCTTAAATTAATAATCTACTTTGAATCAACATTAACATATCTATAATTGTTATTTTACAAATTTCCTTTAAATCATATAGAAAACAAAATAGGAGTTAAAACCCCAAAAACTATACTACTGACTTTTCTATTTTCCTATATACCTTTACAGGTCTTTATCATTAAAAATTTTTCTTTGTATGATTTTGGTTACTATTCAATATACTTTGATTTCAGCCTAAAGGATTCCAGTTAGCGTTTCTCATAGGGAATGTCTACTAGCAACAAACTTCCTCTGCTTTTACTATCTAGAAATTGTCTTAATTTCTCCTTCTGGGACTCCTATTATGCATATGTTGGTATACTTGCTATTGTCCCACAAGTACCTTAGGCTCTATTCATTTGTATTCATTCTTCTTGCTCTGCTCCTCAGACTGGACATCAACTGACCTATCGCCAAGATTCTGATTATTTAATCTAGCTGCTCAAATCTATATTGAACTCTTTCAGTAAGTTTTTTATTTTATCTACTTTTAAAAAGTGCAATACTTTTTAAAATTTTGTGATTTATTTGGCTGCACTGGGTCTTTGCTGCTGAGCACAGGCTTTCTCTAGCTGCAGCAAGCAGGGCTACTCTTAGTTATAGTGCGCAGGCCTCTCCACTGCAGTGGCTTCTCCTGTTGTGGAGCACAGGCTCTAGGTGTGCAGGCTCAGTAGCTGTGATGCATGGGCTCAGCTGCCCCTGGTATGTGGGATCTTCCCAGATCAGGGACTGAACTTGTGGCCCCTGAACTGGCAGGTGGATTCTTAACCACTTCACCATCAGAGAAGCCCTCAGCTCAATAATTCCTACTCAATTCCTTTTTATAATTTTAATTCTTTATGAATATTCTCTATTTATTAATACATAATACTTCCCATTTCCTACAGCCCCTTGCCTATGGTTTCCTTTAGCTCTTTGAGCATATTTAGGATAGCTTATTTAAAGCCTTTGTCTAGTAAGCGCAATGCCTGGATTTCCTTGGGGATGGCTTCTATTTCTTTTTTTCCCCCTCCTATTCTGATAATTATTGATAAGCCATGCAATTCTTCAAACTGAAAATTAGACATTTTTAATATTGCAATGTGGTAATTCTGGAAATCAGATTCTCTCTTTTTCCCAGAGTTTGACATTGTAACTTGCTGAGGACTATAGTCATCACTTTGTTTAGTGATTTTTCCAAACTATTCTTGCAAAGACTGTATGTATTCTTCCTCATGTGTCATCAGTGAAGTTTCTGCTCTATTATTTAAGCAGTCATCAAGTGCTCTCACAGAAATTTCCTTAAATGTTAGATGCAAAAAATAACAAACCAACAAACAAAACACATCCCAGCTATTTTAGGGTTTGTAGACTGGCTCTGAGCTAGGGTGCTCTTTTGATGTTTAGCTAGACTCTCCTCTAACTCCGTCTTAACTTACCTCCACTTCCACGGAGTACAACTATCAACAAGAAATACAAGGCCACTCAAGTCTTTTCCAAGTATGCATCAGGCCCTGAACATCACTTTGGATTCATTAGGCAGTAGCCTTTCAAAGCTCTTATTCCCTGAAATGTCTTTATTTTCATCCTCCTCCTTCCTAAGCTTTTTAGTCTGTCTACAACTGGTCCTATCTGCCATCTCTTGGCCTGATGGGTTATAGGTGGTATACATGTCTTTAAATTTTTAAAATAGATGACATCTTGAGGTGGGTGAAACAAAAGGCAAATCTTTGTGCTGGCAGCTCAGTAAACTATCAGATGAATTAAAAGGCACACCCACTTTTTAAAAAACAAAACTCTGTATGTTGCCCCTCACTGAATTCCCCATCACTAGGTAAGCCACAAAAGGAATGTAGGTTGCCATCCCCATGACTGCTGCTAAGCTGGGAAATAGGGCATGGTAGGTAGGTAAGCAGAAGGTCACAACACTTTCTTTCCAAAATTTATTGGCTTCTTTCTTCATTAAATATTACCCTGATTGCTCTGTTTTTTATTAGATTTCAGTGATCCAAAAAGTTGATTCTGTCCATTTTGGGCAGCATAATGATTTGCTTCAGTGAAAGAACTGATTTTTTTACTGAAGAAAATGACAAGAGTCATTTTTCCCACCATGTCTCCCAAAAGCATTTGCAAATTATTACCTTTAACTTATAATATTAAGCCCTTTATTTTCTTTCCTCACATCTCATTTCTTCAGGCTGGTTCATCTAGATGAGACATCCTTTCCTCTGTTCTTTAAAACTTTTATTCAAACTTAAGCATATTCTCTAGAAACCATTCTCTAAACTTTCAGGCTAAGTGCCCCTTACTTACACTGCTATAGCACCTGCTCTTTAACAAATCATCACATTCCTGAAATTACCTGTTACTATCTCTGTCTATCCCACCAAAGAGCAACTTGACAGCAGTCACATCTGTAATGCATTGCCTTCAGGAATAGTTTTATAACAAGCAATGAATCTCAACCAGAGAGGTACAATCGCCTCAACATTTTAGATTACAGGCTCCTCTTTTCTACTCCTAAAGCCTAGCATAATGCCTAACATCCAGCAGCTACACAGTGAATATAATTGTTGCATGGACTTACATAGTTTAGGCGATACAGAGAAACAAAGTAGCATATAATGAAATAAATACCACACTCTTATTTTTCACGGTAGCAACTTACGTTCTGGTTGTTTTTCATTGGGTGTTATGGATCGCACAAAATCTTGTGGTGTCATAAACACTTCAGATTCACCATGCTCACTGATTACTTTCAAGGTGGCAAAATAGCGGAAGATTTTATCTGGTGTGGAATATGCACGAATCCTATTCTCATATTCCATCACCTAAAATTAGAAAATCAGAAAGTGTTACTGTATTAAGCAATTCTCATTTTCATGTATGTTCTCTTACTTGGGAGAAATTTTATACCATTTTTCCTATAACTTTTTTTTTTAATATTAGAAATTACTTGTGTCTCAAAAACCTATGACATACTACTCATACTTCAGTTGAAGCAATGATTGTATGTTTTGTTTAGAATTTTTTTAAGGTGTTTTTTTTAGTTGGAAGATGATTGCTTTACAATGTTGGTTGGTTTCTGCTGTACAGCATCACAAATCAGTCATAACTCTCTCCATATATACAGTAAGTCCCCTCCCTTTTTAAACAATTTTATTTTATTTAAATTTTGGCTGTACTGGGTCTTCACTACTGCATGAGAGCTTTCTCTAGTTGCTGCCAGTGAAGGTAATCTCAGCTCTAGGGTGTGCAGGCTCAGTAGCTGTAAGCCCACAGGCTTAGTTGCCCTAAGGCATGTGGAATATTCCTGGACCAGGGATTGACCCGCATCCCCTGCAATCCAAGGTGGATTCTTAACCGATGGGCCACCAGGGAAGCCTTAGAAGTTTTTGAATAGTTTCCTAATTTCCTAAATCACTGAAAGCAAGCACAAGAAAAATGTCGTACAAGAAGTCAAAAAGTCTCAGTCAAAAGCTCCATACACATGAGAGCCTATCATTTTTCAAATACCAAGTTTTCTGGAAGGGATTGGTTTCACAGTTTTACTTTCATGCAATTTCATGAATTCTAAAACAAAACAGACATGGGACTTTCACAGATCTGAACAACTTCCTCAAATACAAAGTACTTTAAACAACAGCATACAAAATAAAATTACATATCATGGAAACTCAATTATTAACACGTCTGAAGCAAAGACTTTTACTTTGGACTGAAACATTAGACTTCCAGAGAACATTTAAATATAGCATATTTAGAAAAGAGTAGACGTGGGAAGAACACAAGAAAATATTTGAATAGGAACAAAGTTATATCTGGCATACATTTAACTAAAGAGTATAACATTAACATAAAAGCTAATATAAAAGTTAATATAACGTTAATATTAAATTCCATTTCCTTACCTAGCACCCAAGACCCCATCTGTACATGAAACATACAAAAATACTGTTATATTTTGCATAATATTCTTGTACAACCTATATTGTACTTTGGTGAAAAGATTTCTCTGATACCTGAATTTTATATGTTGAGATAACCAATGCTAAATAGTATCTCATAAATAACTGGCTAGAAAATATGTCAAGGCAATATGATCTAAAAATCCATATTGTAAGGCAATTATCCTTCAAATAAAAATTTTTAAAATCAATGTCTATAAAAAACATTATTCAATGTCTCTATTTTTTCTAAAAGTTATTAATGTTTTAATTTGCTTTATTAACCCAGCTATTACTGTAACTGTCTTTTCTGGCTAGATGGTCGCTTTGAGGTCACCGAGAGCAGCTGGTTAACAGTGGGCTCAATTCCATCACCAGATGTGCTTTCAGTCACCAAGAAAGTAATGCTAATTTGAAACTATACGTGACAGGGATCTTTCTAAAGTTAATTTGCATTAAAGTCTGAATACTGATTTCAGAAAATTTTTCAATAGATTTGGCACATGGCAGACACACTAAGCATTCCCTTAGCAGCCTTTCAACCCCTTAGCAGCCTTGAAACTTAGCTAGAAGTCTTAAACCAAAGGCATTTTATATTTTACTACATCTGCTGCGTCATACCAGCTACAAAACAAAAATAATCAGTTTGCAATATTTAGGGTATAAGCTACAGCTACTTCCAAAGATGGCTTTGTCAACTAAAATGTTAAGTCAATCATATGTAAGATAAAGGTAGAAAAAGAACAACTTAAAAGTCAGTGATTTACAGACTGAAAATCAGATCCTTCATTGTTACCCAAAAAATACACTGCTGAATATTATTAATTAGTTTTAGTTTGAAATAATAGGTAAAGTAACAGACTTCCTGCATTTCCACATTTTTAGAGTTTAATATAGATCTACTTTATATTTTTGTTTTTTTTTCACTTAGCAATCTAGCTTTTTTTTAAGTCTGTATTGAATTTGTTACAATATTGTTTCTTCTCCAAAAGGCATGTGAAAAGATGCTCAACACCGCTAAGTATCAGAGAAATACAAACTAAAACTATAATGAGGGCCTGACACCGGTCAGAATGGTCATCATCAAAAAGTCCACAAACAATAAATGCTGGAGAGGGTGTGGTAAAAAGGGAATCCTCCCACACTGTTGATGGGAATGTAAATTGGTACAGCTACTATGGAGAACACTATGAAGGTCCCTTAAAAAACTAAAAATAGAGCTGCCACATGATCCAGCAATCCCAGTCCTGAGCACATATCTGGAGAAAAACATTGTTTGAAAAAAAAATCCATGCATCCCAGTGTTCAATGCAGTACTGTTTACAACAGCCAAGAGATGGAAGCAAACTGAACATCTATTGACAGATGAATGGATAAAGAAGATGAGGTACCTATACTCAAGGGAATATTACTCAGCCATTAAAAAGAATGAAATAATGCCATTTATAGCAACACAGATGGACCTGGAGTTTATCATATGAAGTAAAGTAAGTCAGAAGAACAAATATCATATGATATTGGCTTATGTATGAATCTATGTAAATGATACAAATGAATTTATTTGCAAAATAGAAACAGACTCATAGACTTAAGAGAACAAACTCATGGTGAGGGGAGGGACAGACTCGGAGTTTGGGACTGACATGTATACACTGCTACATTTAAAACAGATAATGAACAAGGAATACTGTATACCACAGGGAATTCTGCTCAATATTCTATAATAACCTAAATGAAAAAAGAATTTGAAATAGATACTTGGCATGTGTAAACTGAATCACAGTGCTGTACACCTGAAATTAACATAATATTGCTAATCAACTATACTCCAATGTAAAATAAAAAGTTTGTTTTTTTAAAGAAGATAGATAACAAGTATTGGTGAGGGTATCGAGAAAAGCGGACACTTCTGCACTGCTTGTGTAAATGTTAAATTGATTCAGTCATTATGGAAAACAGTATGGAGGTTCCTCAAGAAATTAAAAATAGAACTACCATATGACCCAATAATCCAGCTTTTGGGTATACAGCCAAAGGAAATGAAATCCGCATCTCAAAGCGGTATCTGTATTCCATGTTCACTGCAGCTTTGTTCACAATAGCCAAGGTATAGAAAAAATCTGTGTTCATCATGGAATCTCAAGGGACTTCAAAGAACCAACATAATTTTGAAAGAAGAACAAAGTTGGAGGACTCTTAACTTTCTGATTTCAAAACTTATTACACTCATAAGAAGAATGTGGTATTGGCATAAAGATAGGCATATACACCAAACAAACAGAAAAGAAAGCCCAGAAATAAACCCTCATGTACATCATCAAATGATTTTTGACAAGGGTGCCAAAATCATTCAGTGGAGAAAGGACAGTCTTTTTGACAAATAGTATTGGGAAAACAAGATATCCACATACAAAACAAAAAACATACAAAAAAATGAAGTTGGGGGCATCCCTGGTGGTCCAACGGTTAAGACTTCCAATTCCACTGCAGTGGGCACGGGTTTGATCCCTAGTCAGGGAAGTTCTGTATGCTTGAGATGTAGCCAAAAAAGAAAAAAACAAGAAAACTTTTTAAAAAGATGAAGTTGCACCCTTATCTAACTCCATAATCAAAAATTAACACACAGTGAATCAAAGACCAAAATGAAAGATCTAAAACTACAAAACTCTTAGAAGAAAACGCAGAACAAAGCTTCAAGACACTAGATTTAACAGTGCTTTCCTGGATGTGATGCCAAAAGCATATGCAACAATAGAAAAAAAAGAAAGACTTCATGGGTGTACCTATGGCTGACTATTGTTGATGTTTGGCAGAAAACCACAAAATTCTGTAAAGCAATTATCCTTCAATTAAAAAAATAAAGTGGCCAAAAAAAAGGTACCATATATAAGTTAAAAAAAACCTGCTGTACATCAAACAATAATATCAATAGAGTAAAAAGGTAATCTGCAGGAATTAGCAATTAGATCATATAGAAAACTACTAAAATTCCATTAAAGAAAATTTTAAAATGGGCAAAGGATGTGAACAGACATTTCTCCAAAGAAGATATACAAATGGCCAAAAAGCACTTGAAAAAATGCTCAACATCATTGATCATCAGGGAAATGCAAATGAAAACTACATCAAGATACTATCTCAGATCCATTAGGATGGCTAATATCAAAAAAACAAAAAAATAACACGTGTTAGCAAAGATGTGGTAAAAGAGGAACCCTTGCTGGTGGGAACGTCAAATGGTGCAGCACTGCCAAAAACAGTGCTTCCATAAAAACAAGCACTTCCATTAAAAAAAAAACACACAACTGAAAATAGAATTACCATATGATAGTACTTTGGCCACCTCATGCGAAGAGTTGACTCATTGGAAAAGACTCTGATGCTGGGAGGGATTGGGGGCAGGAGGAGAAGGGGACGACAGAGGATGAGATGGCTGGATGGCATCACTGACTCGATGGACATGAGTCTGAGTGAACTCCGGGAGATGGTGATGGACAGGGTGGCCTGGCGTGCTGTGATTCGTGGGGTCGCAAAGAGTCGGACACGACTGAGCGACTGAACTGAACTGAAAGCAATTTCACTTCTGGGTATATACCCCAAAGAATGAAAAGCAAGGTCTCAAAGAGATATGTATATACCCATGTTCAGAGCATCATTATTTATGATAGCTAAAATGTGGAAGCAACTTAAATATCCATAAGCAGATGAATGGATAAGCAAAACATGGTATATACATACAGTGGAATACTACTCAGCCCTAAGAAATTCTGACACATGCTACACCGTGATAAGCCTTGAGAACCAGGTGCAATAAACCAATTACAAAAATACAAATACTATACAAATCCACTTGCATAAGGTTTTTCTTTCTTAGATATTCAAAAATCATAGAAAGTGGAATGGTGGTTGCTAGGGGGATCGGGGAGAGGGGATAGTACGGAGTTATGTTTCATGGGTATAGATTTTCAGTGTTATAAGATGAAACAGTTATGAAGATGGATGATGGTGATGGTTGCACAATATTATGAATGTTTTTATTACCACTAAACTGTACACTCAAAACTGGTTAAGATGGTAAATGTTACAGTACATGTGTTTACCACAAAAAATATTGGAAGAAAAAGAAGAGAGACCTTGGGGGAGTACTGGAAGAACTAACGAGGAAAAAATATGAAAAATATTTAACAGATATACAGGATACATTGTAAGGATTCAAGAGAAAAGAAAGGACATTTAAAAAGAATTCCAAAAGAAAAGAAATGACAGTGAATCAGTACTGAAGCAATGTGTAAGAATTTTTCAGACTTCAGAACTTGAGGTTTCAAAAGGGACAGTAAAATTAAAGCTAAAAAATAAAACAAAGCTAAATAAAATAAAAAAGAGAAGCATGCACAAACTAACAACAATAGTATGCCATGAACTAAGTGATAGGACAGTCCTAGACCTTTGTACTTGAGAATTTGTTTAAATTAACATAAAACACACAAGACAACCAGGCCATGCACAGGAATAAAAACAAATTCAGGACACTTGTTTACATCTGAAGAGGAGGCGAGAAAAATGAGGTCAGGAGAGTACACAACAATGTATTTTTTATATTCACTGCTTCTTCTTACAAAAAGAGGAAAACACACAAAAATGAAGCAAATTTAGCCAAATGTTAAAACCTGATAAAAATGAGTTGTGGGTACATGTATATTTATTATAGTAGTCTCTATTTTTCTCATTGGATATTTAAAATATTACAGAAAAATCAAGAGAACATAAAAGAACAAAAGCAAAAAGTTTACATGAAAATGATGGCTCAGAGGTAAAGAATCGGCCTGCAATGTAGGAGACACGAGAGGTGGGAAGATCCCCAGAAGAGGAAATGCAACCCACTCCAGTATTCTTGCCTGGAAAACCCCATGAACAGAGGAGCTTGGTGGGCTACAGGCCACGGGGTCACAAAGACTGAGCCACGGACATGACTGAGCTACTGAGCATGCAGGCATGATGATATCAAAGGCAGCATGTAAAGATGGTAGCAGTTTGGTATTCCAGGGTAAAAATCTGAATAGAACAGTATCTAGAAAAAAGTGCAAGAACAAAAATGAAGCTTATTATTTTTTAATTGAAAGATAATTGCTTTACAATATTATGTTGGTTTCTGCCATATATCAACATCAATCAGCCACAGGTATACCTATGTCCTCTTCCTCTTGAACCTCTATCCCACCTCCCACCCCATCCCACCTTGATGAAAGGTTGTCACAGAGCCCCAGTCGGAGTTCCCTGAGTAATACAGCAAATTCCCACTGGCTATCTATTTTACATATGGTAATGTATATGTTTCCATGCTACTCTCTCCATTCGTCCCACTCTCTACTTTCCCTCTCCCTGTATCCATAGTCTGTTCTCTATGTCTGTGTCTCAATTGAAACTGAAAGTGTTAGTCACTCCGTCATGTCCAATTCTTTGCAACCCCATGGACTGTAGCCCTCCAGGCTCCTCTGTCCATGGAATTTTTCAGGCGAGAATACTGGAGTGGGTTGCCATTCCCTTCTCCAGGGGATCTTCCTTACCCAGGGATTGAACCCAGGTCTCCCACAATGTGGGCAGATTCTTTAGCATCTGAGCCACCAGGGAAGCCACCAACAGAAGTCTTCATTGCTGCCCTGCAAATATGTTCATCAATACCACTGTTCTAGATTCCAAATTATGCATTAATATAGGATATCTGTTTTTTTCTGACTTATTTCATTCTGTATAATAGGTTTTAGGTTCATCCATCTTATTACAACTGACTCAAATACATTCCTTTTTATGGCTGAGTAATATTCCATTGTATATATGTACTATAGCTAAAAATGAAGCTTATAATTTAATTAATGAGAGAAGAATCTTCAACATGTCTGTATATAGACTATGTAAAGGAATGAATAACAAAGAGTAACTAAAAAAAAGGATACAGAAAGAATAAGTGTTTAAATAGGTTTGGGGGGACAAGATGACAAATGGGATGATTGCCTACTCACTGAGACTTTAGTGAAATAAAGAATATATTTCAGATTTAGATTAAAAAGGGTTTATAGCTTTGGGAGTTACCAATTAAGTAAACTACACTGATGGCTTTTATTTTTTCTGTGAAGTATAGGATATAGTCAACTCAACTGCTAGGTAGAAAGTAGAAGCAGAAAACAGAAGATTCAAAAATAAATGTTTATTTGGGTCATTTAGCCCTACAATATATTTGACTATAAATGAAACTGCTGGTGGCAAGATAAATTTGAACTTTCCTTAAGTTCACTCAGGGCAAAAGATTAAATAGATGTATCATTTTGGAAACAATGGCATGATGGATAATTAACTTGTAATGCATAAATTCTGTTCAAATTCACTTTAATCAGAAGTGGATTTGGGGAATGACATATTTAAGAGCTTCCTCCAAGTAAACAGAAGATCCCAATTCTCAAAGGAACTATTCTTACTTGCAATTATACATGCTCCCCAGCACACATAAAGTAACTCAAATTATCTTGTTGTATTGATTAGATATATTTTTTAACAAGTAAAGGTAATTTTCAGAATTTCAATATCAATATGCAAAATGTCTAAGAAATTCAGCCTTTTGACTTTTCATCACATGTCTGCTGAATAATTCAAACGCCCACCATCACAGGGATTACTAGAGAGGAGCTAAAACTTTTCACAGGTAAAGCTATATACAACAACATACTTTGTTCAAGATTTTAAATGCTAGAGTTATGTAAAGTTTATGCTGTCCTCAAAAAGTAGTTGATTTGTAGACTTCCAAAGAGATCTTCTGCCTTTATAATTTGGCATCATAGATCAGTATATCACAGACTCAACTTCACATATATGAGAACATTCAACATGAGAAAGATCCAAAAAGCAATGATCACCTTACATAGGTGAATTGAAGAACAAAGAAAAGACATATTAATCTTGATTACAAATCCTATATTCTTCTCACTACCCCAATTAACTTCACATTCAAAGAATACATTTGCCTTAGAACATGATGGAAAATTGCAAAGAAGTGAATCACTTCAAAGAGAATATAAATCATTTGAAATATCTGATAAAAGACTCAACAGCATTATTCTAAAATATAATTAACTATAGTTATATATAGTTATATATAAAATAACTATATAGTTATATATAAAATATAATTAACTATAGTTCTAATTAATTTATAAGATTGTGTTCCATACTTTTCTATCTCTGAATCCAGAACGTTTCTTCTTTTTCTCTTCTGGATACGGCTCAAGACAAACACCTGCAGCCTTTTTTTCAGCATTACAATCTTCCCCTTCCTCTTTACTCTTCCCTTTATCTCCAAGTTCACTCTTGATGTTGTTTGCAGATGGTGGAGATTCTGCAAGGGCCCTGGACATACAAAAAATAAAAATTAAAAAATCTATCAATCAATAAAGTCCATCACATTAAACAAACAAAGATTCTCAGCTGGAGCTTAGCAGGAGTAACAGCAATGAAATTCATTAAAAGTTATACAAGAAAAGATTGCTCAAAAAATTAAAAATAGAACTAACATGAAATCCAGCAATTCCACTTATGGTTATATGTCCAAAAGAACTGAAAGCGGGGTCATGAGGAGATTTTTGCACTCATGTTAATAGCAGCATTACTCATAATAGCTAAAATGTGGAAACAACCCAAATATATACTGATAGATAAAACTGATAAAAGAAATACGGTATACTCATATAATAGAATAATATTAAGCCAGAAATCAACCCCTTTTCCATAAAAGAGACAACTGGAAGAATAAAAGTACACGTAGGAATAGGATGGTCAGTTAACACTCACCTTTTCCACAACAGACCAGTACTTGCAGTTACTGCAGATGCTCCAAGAAAAGCCACCATCATTAGTCGTCGCCTGATCTGGGTGGGCTGTGATCCTCCATGGTACCATCGAGAGCCCACTGCCAGCTCTGCCAACGCAGAAAGTGAGTTAAGACGAAACATCCTATGGACGAAAAGTAGAAATATTATTCCTAGCAAATGGCAGTGACAATGATGATGATGATAATAACAGTATTAAAGCCAATAAACACTAGATATTTAATGGTAGACAATATTCTAAACACTTGACAATACCATGTATTATCCCATTAAATCCTCAGAACAATCAAATGAGACAAATACTACGACCCATAAACCTGATATATGAGTCAAGGTACAATTAGAAGAAACCATATGGTAATTTGAACAGGAAAAGTTTAATATAAAGCATTATTAATTACAATAGGCGAAGAAGTACTAAGGGGTAGAGACTTAAGATATAGGGAGCAGTCACTACTTACAGGGCTATTTCAGAGCAACAAAAAAGGAATGTATCTGTAAAGGGGCCACTCCCAACTGGGCCGAGATCAGACACTGTGGTGAGGATGCAGCTATGGACGTCTGAGAGATTTGCTAAAATGCTATACCAAAAGAACTCACCGTAAAGCCATCCACAGGTGACTGAAGGAGAAACGGGCATTTCTTCTAGATTACATGACTTTTTGTAGTGGCAATTCATTTAAATCACAAAAAGTAACCATGCTTCTCCTTTTTGATTTTCTCAAAGCATAGTTTACTTCTTCCTGATTTAAATTATCTTGTATTTTGTACATATACTCACATAGTCATATATTTGTAACATACATAAGTTTGCCCCACCTTCAACATACTTGGTTCTGAGTTTCCTTTAAGGTCAAAATTATTCTTCACCTTTCTGAAAACAGTCTAACACAGTGGTTGTTACATTATAACTGCTTAAAATATTTAACAATTTTACTTTAATATGAAAAATGTCAAGTTACAAATTACACAGGTACTGGCTCTGTGCATTAAGTGTGTTTCTCGGCCCCAATATACTATGTCTTTTGTTGTCTGGGTCCAAGTCAAGTTAAGACTATTTCGCTGTCTCCCTGAGCTGCTTACTGACTCTTCTCTGAGATCAATACTTATAATCTCAAGTGTATCTTTCTCCTAGCCTCCTTCATTCGACCTAGCTCCAACATCAAAGTTGGAGCTAAATCTTGCCCTTACAGATAAAGTGGGGAATAATTAGTTCTTTCTATGTCATATAACCTAAGCTTCAGCAACACAATTCTTATATCCCTTCCTATCCTAGAAGTCACCTCATTTTATTGCATATAATCTAGCAAATTCCAGCACCAAGAAGATTGTCCTTTTGTTTTCTTCCTGTCAGTCAACTTCCAATTCATTTTTTAATTAACATTTTCCAAACCCACAAGTGCATTCACACACAGCATTGCTTTTATCTATAACAAAAACAAGCATAACTAAAATACTCATATCTGGTGAAAACATTATTCCTCACTGACAACAGAAAGAAAAGGGCACTTGAAAGTCTTCAATGTGAAAGACAAATAACAACCAATTCAAAAGCTGGACCAGGGATTTCCCTGGCAGTCCGGTGGTTAAGATTCTGTGCTCTCACTTCTGAAGGCCTGGGTTCAATCTCTGATTGGGGAACTAAGGTCATGCAAGCTGTGTAGCATGGCCAAAAAAAAATCGAACTGCATAGGAGATGTGGAAGACAAACAGGAAAAAAACTAAAATAATAACGACAACATTAAGTAATATAGAAGGTAAAATGGGATAGGAATCCAATGACTCACGATCTAGTCTCAACTCTACTGCTAAACAGCTGTGCACAAAGTAAGCTCATCTCTCCTCCCCAGAGAAGAGTTTCATCTACTGATGAGACAACTGCCTCCAGGAGTTTTAGGGTTTGTTTTCTCTCTTTCATATTCTTATACCACTGGTGAAAAAAGATAAAGCAAAATTTAATCTATTTCAGTTAGGGGGAGAGACTAAAACAGTATATACATGGTTCAAAACTTACTAGCCTTGAGAACCCATTTCTGTATGGTATGGCTTCAGAGGATTTTAAACTTTGGAGGTCCTGAGTTATAGGAACATTCCACTTACATTGGGCATTGTAATTCAGTTGTTACTGTCTACATCTCATTTCACCACTGATTTTAATCTCATTCCCCAAAGTACACATCAAAATATATATCTATTCATCTTCTCTAGTGTAATTTCCAAAGATGTCAAGTAAACTGAGGGAAAAAATTATCTCACTGAGCACAGACTATTATAATTTAATTCCCAGCTTCGTACTGAAGAAATGGTGTAACTAGTTGAATGTGCTAATTTTTGATGAGAAAACATTTAAACAGATTTAAGGAGATTCACTTTCCAACTGAGTCTGGAAAACTGAATAGGCCAATCGGCAGCAGTTATGTAGTAATGAAAATTAACATGTACACTTATGACATGGATTAAATAAAATCAAAACCAGTGTATTTTTCTCTTCCCTAAGAGTCCCCATCCTTCTCCTAAAAAAATCATGCCTCTAAAAAATAGCTTTTATGTGAACTGAAAAAAGATGAAGAGGTATTTCTAATCAAGAAATGTCAGGGGAAGCAAGTAAAAGACAATTCTGTTACGAAGAAAAGCATTATCCATGCAACAAGAAACAGAACAAGTTAGTTAAAAACAAACAAATAAAAACCTGTAACAGTATAACATTACTGTGTTTCCATATCTATTATTGTTAAACTATTATGCTTAAGGTATCGCTTTTGGTAAATTTCAAAGGGGCACAGAACCAGAAAACCACTTAATTAAACATCCCTATTTTACAGGTGAAGGAACAAAGATCCAGATAAGTTATGCAGTTTACTCATAGCTAATTAGTACAAAAACCTACAGTAGATCCTAAAATTCTCGATTCCAAATAAACAACCCAAGGAAGGGGAATCACTTTAACTGTTTGCAGCAAAAAATATAACAGCCACACTTCAAAAGGAGATCAAGTGTCCAACCATAGAAAGATAAACAATTTTATAACAGACTACAATGTAATACAAATATTAAAATTATAACCCTTGCTGCTGCTGCTGCTAAGTTGCTTCAGTCATGTCTGGCTCTGTGCGACCCCATAGACAGCAGCCCACCAGGCTCCGCCATCCCTGGGATTCTCCAGGCAAGAACACTGGAGTGGGTTGCCATTTCCTTCTCCAATGCATGAAAGTGAAAAGTGAAAGTGAAGTCGCTCAGTCGTGTCCGACTCTTCGTGACCCCATGGACCGCAGCCTACCAGGCTCCTCCGTCCATGGGATTTTCCAGGCAAGAGTACTGGAGTGGGGTGCCATTGCCTTCTCCTTAATTAACTGTTCGCAGCAAAATAAATATAAAAGCCACACTTCAAAAGGAGATCAGAACCTAACAGAAGCAGAAGATATTAAGAAGAGATGGCAAGAATACACAGAAGAACTGCACAAAAAGATCTTCATGACCCAGATAATCACGATGGTGAGATCACTGACCTAGAGCCAGACATCCTGGAATGTGAAGTCAAGTGGGCCTTAGAAAGCATCACTACGAACAAAGCTAGTGGAGGTGATGGAATTCCAGTTGAGCTATTCCAAATCCTGAAAGATGATGCTGTGAAAGTGCTGCACTCAATATGCCAGCAAATTTGGAAAACTCAGCAGTGGCCACAAGACAGGAAAAGGTCAGTTTTCATTTCAATCCCAAAGAAAGGCAATGCCAAAGAATGCTCAAACTACCGCACAATTGCACTCATCTCACACGCTAGTTAAGTAATGCTTAAAATTCTCCAAGCCAGGCTTCAGCAATATGTGAATCATGAACTTCCTGATGTTCAAGCTGGTTTTAGAAAAGGCAGAGGAACCAGAGATCAAATTGCCAACATCTGCTGGATCATGGAAAAAGCAAAAGAGTTCCAGAAAAACATCTATTTCTGCTTTATTGACTATGCCAAAGCCTTTGACTGTGTGGATCACAATAAACTGTGGAAAATTCTGAAAGAGATGGGAATACCAGAACACCTGATCTCCCTCTTGAGAAATTTGTATGCAGGTCAGGAAGCAACAGTTAGAATTGGACATGGAACAACAGACTGGTTCCAAATAGGAAAAGGAGTTCGTCAAGGCTGTATATTGTCACCCTGTTTATTTAACTTATATGCAGAGTACATCATGAGAAACGCTGGACTGGAAGAAACACAAACTGGAATCAAGATTGCCAGGAGAAATATCAATAACCTCAGATATGCAGATGACACCACCCTTATGGCAGAAAGTGAAGAGGAACTCAAAAGCCTCTTGATGAAAGTGAAAGTGGAGAGTGAAAAAGTTGGCTTAAAGCTCAACATTCAGAAAACGAAGATCACGGCATCCGGTCCCACCACTTCATGGGAAGTAGATGGGGAAACAGTGGCTGACTTTATTTTTGGGGGCTCCAAAATCACTACAGATGGTGACTGCAGCCAGGAAATTAAAAGACGCTTACTCCTTGGAAGGAAAGTTATGACCAACCTAGACAGCCTATTCAAAAGCTGAGACATTACTTTGCCAACAAAGGTCCGTCTAGTCAAGGCTATGGTTTTTCCTGTGGTCATGTGTGGATGTGAGAGTTGGACTGTGAAGAAGGTTGAGCGCTGAAGAATTGATGCTTTTGAACTGTGGTGTTGGAGAAGGCTCTTGAGAGTCCCTTGGACTGCAAGGAGATCCAACCAGTCCATTCTGAAGGAAATCAGCCCTGGGATTTCTTTGGAAGGAATGGTGCTAAAGCTGAAACTCCAGTACTTTGGCCACCTCATGCGAAGAGTTGACTCATTGGAAAAGACTCTGATGCTGGGAGGGATTGGGGGCTGGAGGAGAAGGGGACGACAGAGGATGAGATGGTTGGATGGCATCACTGACTCGATGGACGTGAGTCTGGGTGAACTCCGGGAGTTGGTGATGGACAGGGAGGCCTGGTGTTCTGAGATTCATGGGGTCGCAAAGAGTCGGACACGACTGAGCGACTGATCTGATCTGATCTGATGGAGGGCAATTTGGTAATATCCATCAAAATCACCCAAATAAGTTGCATACAATGACGTAGCAATTACACTTCTGATTTAATACACTACTGATACACTTGCACACCTCTGAAATTACACATATAGACAGTTATTCATTTCATCATAAGTATAACAAACCCGCCTCTTTGTGACCTCATGGACTATAGCCTGCCAGGCTCCTCTGTCCATGTAACTCCCCAGGCAAGAATACTGGAGTGGGGAACCACTTCCTTCTCCAGGGGATCTTTTCAACCCAGGGATTGAACCTGTGTCTCCTACATTAAAAGCAGATTCTTTACCATCTGAGCCACCAGAGAAGCCCATGAAACAAACAGCAGAAGACTAAAAATCACCCCAAAGAGAATCAAGAGAGAACTGCTTAAACTATGATAATACACACAAGGCAATAACACATAGAGATTAAAAGAAAAAGAAAAAACTATGTATATATTTGTAAAGATTTTCAAAACATACTGTTGTCTTACTAAAGCAAGGTGTGGGATAGCATATGTAGTACACTACCCTTCATGTAAAAAGAGGGGAAAGAAGAATGCATATTTGTATATTCTTATTAAGCAACTCTGGAAGGACACACCAATAGTGTGTGTCCTATACCAATACGAATAAAAGTAAGTAATACCAACAGTGCTGTCAGGGTTGGGAAATGGGTAAGATATCAGACGGAGATTTTTATGACATAGCATTTCATGTTTAAAACTATGCTCCAGACTTTATCCTGAGGCTGACTTAAAATATCTGCTTACACTCTATGTTATGCTCCTGGTATTTATGACCTCTGACAACTGCACATGTAAAGAACAACTGCACATTTAAAGAACAACTGCTTGGCTCTTGCACTCCAGACACTGGCCTACATAAACCTCTTTTGTACTATTTCTGTTTGTTACTCAGCACTACTGTTTAAAAGCAATATCTGATAATACTAAGGCCAAGATGTATTTCTAAGATTTATCTATACCTGTGGCAGATTCATGTTGATATATGGCAAAACAAATACAATATTGTAAAGTAATTAACCTCCAATTAAAATAAATAAATATATATTAAAAAATATCTATATTTGGCAATCAATAAAACTCAGACCTCAACTAAAACCTCAGCTTTCAAAGTGTTTAGTTTACATGAACTAAGATTCTGAGAAAACAAGGACTAAGTGTTCTTTATATCTGTATTTCTAGACTTTAATACAGTATCTAATATTTAATACAGTATCTGTCACAGCTAGTTTATACAGGTCATGGTCCAGCGAACTCCATGAACCTGGAAATACAGCTGCTCTCTGAGAACTACATTGTAAAATCAGCAATATCTCGAGTACTCACAACTTCATAGTCATCTGAATGGCAGCTGTATACTAACCACAGAATTGGATTCAGTAGGCCATCAGAGCCTTAATCATTAAGTATCTTAATTATACACTTAACTCTCCTTTATTCTATTTCTATGCTCACTTAAATTGAAGAAAGTCAGGAAAACCATTAGACCATTCAGATATGACCTAAATCAAATCCCTTACAATTATACAGTGGAAGTGACAAATAGATTCAAGGGATTCGATTTGACAGACAGTGCCTGAAAAACTATGGACGGAGGTTCGTGACATTGTACAGGAGGCAGTGAACAAATCATCTCCAAGAAAAAGAAATGCAAAAAGGCAAAATGATTCTTTGAGGAGGTCATAAATAACTATGAAAAGAAGAGAACCGAAAACCAGAGAAAAGGAAAGACACACCCATTTGAATGCAGAGTTCCAAAGAACAGCAAGGAGATAAGAAAGCCTTTCTCGGTGATCAATGCAAAGAAATAGAGGAAAACAACAGAATGAAAAAGACTAGAGACCTCTTCAAGAAAATTAGATACACCAAGGGGACATTTCACGCAAAGATGGGCACAAAAAAGGACAGAAATGGTATGAACCTAACAGAAGCAAAAGACATTAAGAAGAGGTGGCAACAATACACAGAACTACACAAAAAAGATCTTCAAGACCCAGATAACCACGATGGTGTGATCACTCACCTAGAGCCAGACATCCTGCAATGAGAAGTCAAGTGGGCCTTAGGAAGCATCACTACAAACAAAGCTAGTGGAGGTGATGGAATTCCACTTGGCTATTTCAAATCCTAAAAGATAATGTTGTGAAAGTGCTACACTCAATATGCCAGCAAATGTGGAAAACTCAGCGGTGGCCACAGGACGGGAAAAGGTCAGTTTTCATTATAATCCCAAAGAAAGGCAATGCCAAAGAATGCTCAAACTACTACACAATTGCACTCATCTCACATGCTAGCAAAGTAACGCTCAAAATTCTCCAAGCCAGGCTTCAACAGTACGTGAACTGTGAACTTCCAGATGTTCAAGCTGGATTTAGAAAAGGCAGAGGAGCCAGAGATCAAATTACCAACATCCACTGGATCATCAAAAAAGCAAGAGAGTTCTAGAAAAACATCTATTTCTCCTTCACTGACTATGCTAAAGCCTTTGACTATGTGGATCACAACAAACTGAGGAAAATTATTCAAGAGATGGGAGTACCAGACAACTTGACCTGCCTCCTGAGAAATCCGTATGCAGGTAAGAAGCAACAGCTAGAACTGGACATGAGACTGGTTCCAAATTAGGAAAGGAGTACTCAAGGCTGTATATTGTAACCCTGCTTATTTATCTTATATGCAGAGCACATCATGAGAAGTGCTGGACTGGAGGAAGCACAAGCTGGAACCAAGATTGTCGAGAGAAATATCAATAACCTCAGATATGCAGATGACATCACCCTTCTGGCAGAAAGTGAAGAAGAATTAAAGAACCTCTTGATGAAAGTGAAGCGGATGACAGAGGATGAGATGGTTGGATGGCATCACCGACTCAATGGATATGAGTTTGAGTAAACTCCTGGAGCTGGTGATAGACAGGGAGGCCTGGCATGCTGCAGTCCATGGGGTCGCAGAGAGTCAGACACGACTGAGCAACTGAACTGAACCGAACCGATGTTCACTTAGTAATTGTGATCATAATTCTGCTTCCTGTTTAGACTGCCTTTAAAGAGAGAGCATGTTGATCTGAAGATGGGTGTTTCTAGTTCTCACGGTAAATTAAACTGGCAATCTACAAAGTGGTTTATAATTTTAATCTCCCATATTAGTCAGTATAATGAAGCTTCACCGAAGCAGATAAATTACATGGCAAATAATAAGATTCAGTTTGAGGCCTTGGTCCATGGTGACATCTTGCCCCTCTGACTTGCCATTTCATTCAAACTTATACCCCAGAGAGAATTTCCCAGAAGTTTTGCATGGCCAGAGTCACTGAACCTAGGGAACCACATTTACTTTTCCTTCTGCCCAGGGTGTAACTGAATAAGTGGAAGGCAATAAATGAAGCGTCTAAAGAAAGGGAAATGATGGGAATATTGTTTTGCTGGACATGATATAGATTGTTGTATGAAGTAAGCAAGACTACTTGCACTTTTTCTACAATAGTAATATAGGAATACATTTTTGTTGAAAATGTTGTTGTAGAGAAATATATAAAGAAACTATGTATACATGCACATATATATATTCTTCACATCTTTTCCACTACGGTTTGTCACAGGATATTGAATATCCTGTTCCTGTGCTATATAGTAGGACCTTGCTGTTTATCCATCCTATATATAAAAATTTGCATCTGTTAACCTTAAACTCCCATCCTCCCCTTCTCTAACCCCATTTTTAACTTTGATACTGACAAATTATCCTTCAACACTGACACTTCAATTTACATACCCACCAGCAGTGTATGAGGGTATTCCTTCTCCTGTATTTTCTAGTCTCAATCTTTCCATTTATATTAATACGATAGGTAAAAAATCTAATTTAATTCATATATACACTATAGGTATATAGGACTATAGGTAAATAGGACGATAAAGCAAGCTGAGTGCCGAAGAATTGATGCTTTTGAACTGTGGTTTTGGAGAAGACTCTTGAGAGTCCCTTGAACTGCAAGGGGATCAAACCAGTCAATCCTAAAGGAAATTAGTCCTGAATATTCATTGAAAGGACTGATGCTGAAGCTGAAGCACCAATACTTTGGCCACCTGATGCAAAGAACTGACTCACTGGAAAAGACCCTAATATTGGGAAAGGTTGAAGGCGGGAGGAGACGTGGACGACAGAGGATGAGATGGTTGGATGGCATCACTGACTCGATGGACGTGAGTCTGAGTAAGCTCCAGGAGTTGGTGATGGACAGGGAGGCCTGGCGTGCTGTAGTCCATGGGGTCACAAACAGTCGGACGTGTCCCGAGTGACTGAACTGAACTGATACCCTATAGTTAATGAGTTTGACAGTATTTGTTTATTTTTCAAGAGTTCATTGTTGGTTTTCTGAGGACCATTAGAATATTAAACTGCATTTATTTTCTTTTGTTCCATATTCCCAATCTACATGCTTTATCTTTCCTTACTTGCAAAAAGGGGCATTTGTTTCATCTAGGTTTTTTTTTAGGTATAAAATAATATATTTAGGTTAGATGTAATATTAATCCTTTCATTCAATGTTATTTTTAAGTAGAATGTTATTTTTATTAAACAACAACAAAAGGTTATAACTTCCTTAATCTGAACCATTTCAATACTTTTCTAATTCAATCCAACTGAGCTCCACCAGAGCTGCCTGGGAAGATTTGTTCTACCTAATGTTATGCTTTCTAATGACTGGTTACACTTTCAAAATACTTGAATTGATTAGTCATTCATCACATTACTGAAAAGAAAAGATGACTTAATCTAAACAGCAATGAAGTTCTCATAAATACCCCTCAAGTGTTTCATCTTCACACTAGCTAAAATTTACACTTCACATATACTAAAAATTACAGTGCACTCAATTCAACTGCAGTACAGGGACAGCTACTTCAGTGTTTCACAACACAGATGGATACAATTTTTAAAATTTATTTTACTAAAGCTACAACCTAGAACACTCATTAAATACACACTAGGCAGTAGTACAAACATCAACAAGTATATTGATTTCACTGATATTTGTAACACTTATTCTTTGCCTAGGGTGTGTGTGTTATCCCCAAAGTACATGCAATCTATGAAAGCAACAGTTGCCATGAATACAGGAGAATAAACAATAGGGAAAAAACGAGCATTGCTATTGCTATATTTAAGATTCACTGACTTCTGAGAGCAGATTTAAGCAGATTTCAGGTTGCCGGTGAAAATATTCCTTGGGCAAACTTTAAGAATTACTGTAATTAATATTTTCATAATTGATTTCATATCCATAGTTTACATGCCCATAGAGTTCACTATATGACCATCACTTCATGGCAAATAGATGGGGAAACAGTGGCTGACTTTATTTTTGGGGGCTCCAAAATCACTGCAGATGGTGATTGCAGCCATGAAATTAAAAGACGCTTACTCCTTGGAAGGAAAGTTATGACCAACCTAGACAGCATATTAAAAAACAGAGACATTACTTTGCCAACAAAGGTCTGTCTAGTCAAGGCTATGGTTTTTCCAGTGGTCATGTATGGATGTAAGATTTGAACTATAAAGAAAGCTGAGTGCTGAAGAATTGATGCTTTTGAACTGTGGTGTTGGAGAAGACTCTTGAGAGTCCCTTGGACTGCAAGGAGATCCAACCAGTCCATCCTAAAGGAGATCAGTCCTGGGTATTCATTGGAAGGATTGATGTTGAAGCTGCAACTGCAATACTTTGGCCACCTGATGTGAAGAGCTGACTCATTGGAAAAGACCCTGATGCAGGGAAAGATTGAGGGCAGGAGAAGGGGAAGACAGAGGATGAAATGGCTGGATGGCATCATCGACTCAATGGACATGGGTCTGGGTGGACTGTGGGAGTTGGTGATGGACAGGGAGGCCTGGAGTGCTGCAGTTCACGGGGTTGCAAAGAGTCGGACACAACCGAGCGACTGAACTGAACTGAACTGAGAGTTCACTAACCTGGGCTTATGTGTCTTCATGAAAGCAGAAACAAAGGACTGCAACTAATACAATATATAAAGCCTAATATAATACTTTGGGCTTAGACACATTCAAATGTTTGTTGACTTAAATAGAAATACAGTGTTTTGAATAATGCCAAATACTTATAAAAATACTGACTTAATAGGCTATTGGACTGAAAGTGAGAAGAATCAAGTTTCTAGCTTGGTTGTTTCTAAATGCCTTAACATGACAAACTATTTCTGTACTACTCCTCTGACCAGCATTTCTTTAGACCCGAATGAAATCCCACCTCATCCAAGTGGGATTTATTTACATAACTTACAAAAGTTGTGTAAAATACTCATTGCTACTCTCGATCCCTTCCTCTGAATTCCTATATAATTAACAGTTTGTACCACTATTATAGTGCCTTGTTTATTAAATCATTTTAATGTATGCCTGCAAACTTGCCAAAGAGACTACAAATCTAAAGATATGAAGCATATTTTAGCTTCTAAGTATCCCAAGTGCCAGTTAATGGATCTGAAGTTATTACTAACAGTAATAACAGTGTTAATGTTCAATTACACTTGAGTACAAACAGAAAACTTAGGGTCTCTTTCTACCTCTACTACTACCCTGCTATGTGACCAGTAAAAGCCTTATCCTGTCTAATAATGCAGGGAGATGCACAGCACAGGTGGTTATTTCTAAGCCCTTTCTGGCTTTAAGAGTTTTTTCAGAAAAACAAAATGTAAAGGTATTTTGTACTGTTTGGAAGAAGAAAGTCATCCTGATTGGCTATTAATGACATAACAAACTACATTAGCCTCATTGGCTTAAGAAAATTTGATATAATCTAAAATGTCCAGTTGCCATTATTTCATTTAAGTCTTTAGTTATTTATTGAACAAGGTACTGTGAAGGCACTGCAGGAGACACAAAGATGAGTGAGATATAGTGTGCCTATAATAACTTATAACTTGGTAGTGAACCTAAAACAACTATTCAAATAACCATAATGCAAAACAGGGGAAAAGGTGTTACTACAACATAGAAACAGATTCAAAGAAAGAAAAAATTACACTAGGTGGAAAAGCAGAAAGGGCTCAAGAAAGAATTCAAGGACGATTTACTGAGAGTGGGAAAAAGCTAAGCATTCCTTACAAAAGATCTTGGCTGAATACACTGTCTTAGAAGCCTTTGTCATTTTATCTGAGGAATGGGATAAGCTACCAGAAATATAATCTTTGCTGTACAACTATGACACTTCTAAATATGCAGTAAAATGTCAGATTTTAATTATGCCAAATAATTTTTTAAAACATCTGCATACATTTCCTTTAGATGAAATGAGTCAGATTGAAAGTTCCGCAATGAAGACACCAGGATGACTGCCAAAACACAGTAGAGATTAACATTCATGTCTAGAAAAGATGTATTTTCATACCTCAAAGTGACATTACTGACAGTATAAATAAGGAAACCTCACACTTCAGCTCATTCTGTTCTGAGAAGTGAGTATTTTTCAATAGCAGAGAGAGAACTATTTTAATGATGTTGGTAATGTAAAGTTAATTTAAGTCATAGAAGTCACTAATAGTAAAAAAAAAAAAAAAAAAACTATGCACAAGAATCATGTCACAGAAATGTTAGGTTTTACACAGAACTTTTGTTATATGCCTGCTACAGAAAAACAAGTCAGTATCTCATAGTATGCAACTCTCTGAAACTCTGTGAAACATTCCTTCAATCATCTAAGAACCTCCAAAGTTCACTTTCTCAAAACACACACACATACTTGCCTTACACACACACACACCTGCACTGCACACACACACACACACACACAGTTTTTATTACTGCAATTATAAAATCTGAAACTCACATCTGGTGAGGGAGGGAAGAAGAAATGAGTAGCAATTTCCCTTCCTTGAACAACTGCACAAAAGAACAAAGGAAGTCTATTTAAAACAAAAAAACACCACCCAGGAAACAACACAAATAATCGTAATCAATATAAATTTTCTAAAACCAGTAGTATGTGCTAATGTATTGAGATGAATAAGCTTCTTCCAATACTTAGAATTTCCATAAAAGAATGTCTCCAACTTTTGATTCAAGTCTTGGAAATTAGGTACCTATAGAGTTATAATGGTAAACAAATAGTTTTAATGAACTGAAGAACCATTACAGAAAACTATCAAATGAAAAAAAAATCACTTATTAGTAAGGAAAGCTAAGCACTGCTCTAAAGAAATTAGTGTCAAGAAAGTACTGACTTGTACAAGCAAAGGCCAGGGTCTGTAGAAGTGAAGAGGAACAGAAGTAGTCTAGAAGATGCACTGTGAAGAAACATTTTTAACTCTCCACCTCCTCTAAACACCTTTGGTTTATCCAAAATTAAGATACATTTCAATTTCAAGCCCTAAGCCTCAAAATTTTTATGGTGACTTAGCTATATTTTTGGCAACACCAGCAGTCACAAAATCCTCCTATATAAAAAAAATGTCACTTAAAATATTTCTGTTTAAACAATTCTTATTATAGGATAATCCAATAATGTGCTGTTAACCAATATTTGATTATTCACTTGGAATTTTCTGTCAACTCTCAGAATATAAAATGTAATCTTTATCAACAAACCAAAGTATAAAGTGTTAGGTTAAGGTTTGCATATATACGATTTTAAGATAACAAACAGAGGAGTTGCTGAAGTCATTAGAGAATGCCTACATTTCTATCTCCCAATATTTTCCCCAAAAGCAATGCAGAACAACAAGAAGGGGAAAACAGTCACATGAAAACCATGAAAAATATGCATAAGGGCAGAGGGTATATGGGAAATCTCTGTACCTTCTTCTGGATTTTGCTTTAAACATAAAAGAGCTCTTAAAAAAAAAAAAAAGTAAACTCTTTTTAAAAAATTCATGTGGAATCTCAAGGGACCCCAAATAGCCTAAACAATCTTGGAAAACAAGATGAACAAAGTTGGTGAACCCTTACTTCCTGATTTCAAAACCTACTACAAAGCTATAGCTATCAAAACAGTATGATATGGCATAAAGACAGACATAAATGGCATAAAATAGCCCAATAATAAACCTTCACATATATGGTCAACTGATTTTCAGCAAGGGTACCAAGACATTCAACAAAGAGAGGACCTCTTTTCAACAGTGTGGAAAAACTACATGTCCACATGCCAAAGAATGAAGATGAACTCTTAGCTTACACCACATGCAGAAATTAAAATTCACCATACATTTAAGCATAAGAGCTAAAGCTGTAAAACCCTTAGAAGAAAACACAGGGAAAACATCTTTATAATACTGAGTTTGGCAACGGCTTCTTGGATTGAACATCAAAAGCACAGGTAACAAAATAAAAAATATATTGATTTCATCAAAATAAAAACTTTTGTGCATGAAATTAGAATACCAAGAGAATGAAAACACAACCCACACAGAGGGAAAAAATATTTTCAAATAAGGATTAATATCCAGAATACATAAAGAACTCCTACATCTGAACAACAAATTAAGAGTTCAGTTCAGTTCAGTCGCTCAGTTGTGTCCAACTCTTTGCAACCCTATGAAATGCAGCACGACAGGCCTCCCTGTCCATCACCAACTCCCAGAATTCACTCAAACTCACGTCCATCGAGTCGGTGATGCCATCCAGCCATCTCATCCTCTGTCGTCCCCTTCTCCTCCTGCCCCCAATCCCTCCCAGCATCAGAGTCTTTTCCAATGAGTCAACTCTTCGCATGAGGTGACCAAAGTATTAGAGTTTCAGCTTTAGCATCATTCCTTCCAAAGAACACCCAGGGCTGATCTCCTTTAGAATGGACTGTTTGGATCTCCTTGCAGTCCAAGGGACTCTCAAGAGTCTTCTCCAACACCACAGTTCAAAAGCATCAACTCTTCAGCGCTCAGCTTTCTTCACAGTCCAACTCTCACATACAGAATGCTCAAAATTCTCCAAGCCAGGCTTCAACAACTGGTGAATCGTGAACTTCTAGATGTTCAAGCTGGTTTTAGAAAAGGCAGAGGAACCAGAGATCATATTGCCAGCATCTGCTGGATTACTGAAAAAGCAAGAGAGTT
The DNA here is from genome assembly GCF_032452875.1 of Bos javanicus. Lineage (NCBI taxonomy): Eukaryota > Metazoa > Chordata > Mammalia > Artiodactyla > Bovidae > Bos > Bos javanicus. The sequence goes on from NC_083895.1 coordinate 30,027,889, forward strand.
CCAGAAAAACATGGATTTCTGCTTTATTGACTATGCCAAAGCCTTTGACTGTGTGGATCACAATCAACTGTGGAAAATTCTGAAAGAGATGGGAATACCAGACCACCTGGCCTGCCTCTTGAGAAACCTATACGCATGTCAGGAGGCAACAGTTAGAACTGAACATGGAACAACAGACTGGTTCCAAATAGGAAAAAGGAGTATGTCAAGGCTGTATATTGTCACCCTGCTTATTTAACTTCTATGCAGAGTACATCATGAGAAACTCAGGGCTGGAAGAAGCACAAACTGGAATCAAGATTGCCTGGAGAAATATCAATAACCTCAGATATGCAGATGACACTACCCTTATGGGAGAAAGTGAAGATGAACTAAAAAGCTTCTTGATGAAAGTGAAAGAGGAGAGTGAAAAAGTTGGCTTAAAGCTCAACATTCAGAAAACGAAGATCATGGCATCTGGTCCCATCACTTCATGGGAAACAGATGGGGAAACAGTGTCAGACTTTATTTTGGGGGGCTCCAAAATCACTGCAGATGGTGACTGCAGCCATGAAATTAAAAAAAATAAGAGTAATCCAACTCAAAAATGGGCAAAGAACTTGAACAGACATTTTTCCAAAGAAGACACACAGATGGCCAATAAGTACATGAAAAGATGCTCAACATCACCAGTCATTAGGAAAATGTAAATCAACACCACAATGATATACTATTTCACACCTATTAGGATGGCTATTGTCAAATTTAAAAATGTATTTCTCAGACCTTTAAGATTTTTAAGCTAGAACTGAAATATGTAATGTACTAGGATGATAACAATACATCACAGGAATAATATCTTTATCATATATAGTCTTAATGCTTCTAACTGTTAATTTCTAAAACAGCTTAAAATATTACTTTGAACCAAAAATTTAAAGTTGAAAAAAAAAAGCTACGTTCAATGTCCTGCAACACAATATATTAGACTCAAATAACACAACTACACATTATTACCTTACAAAAAGGATTGTGCAGGATAAGAAAAAACACATCAGAAGGAATATTTTAAAAACCAGTATAGATATAAAATATTTTTATCAACATGATCAACAACTTAATGTAACGAACACAGAATACTGAACAGTTGCATATTACACATTAATTTCAAATACACACAAATATTATAGAAATTAACCACATGAAGTAACATCTGAGTTTTACATTTAAAAGTCAAGTGACAGTGGAAGTGGAAAGTTACAGATGAAGGATTGACCAAATGTTGATAAATAACGAAGCTGAGTAATGGATGCATAGGGGTTCTGTATATTAAGACGTTTTTCAAAATTCTGTATAGATTTCAAATTTTTCATAACAAAGTGTTTAAAACTTGCTTATAGAAGTTCTGACTCCAGTTAATATGAAGTGGGCACACTCACTCCTTCCTGTCTCTCACTGAACACAGCTAAAAGCCCTGAAGGAGAATTTACCTGAGGACTCTGAACAGTAAATGCTAGCAGGCAGAATGGAAAAGGAAATAGATCCTAAGGTAATGTTGAAATGGCAATGAGTTTTCCAATTCTTCCCTCTGGTCTCTCCATGCAAGAATTCCAACTTAGCCTGACACCAAGCACGTGCACTGGATGCAGACAGAAAGGTCTCCAAGAGCCATTTATTTCTGGTTTGATGAGCAGGAAAAGGAACTTCTCTGAGTAAGAAAGAGTGGGAGAAATCCCCTGGGTTTGTGTGTGTGTGTGTGTGTTTGCCTTTGTTTGTTTTCTCCCACTCAAGCAACAAACCATTCCTACCGTAGTGCCGAGGAACCAGCAGTTGGTAAGTCATCTAAAACCAGAAAAAAGGAAAAAAAAATTCTAACCCAAGGAACTGTGCCCCAGGAGCTCTCGGTCATCTCTTCTACTTTTCTATCCTCTGGTCACTAGACCCAGGAGGCTCATATACTTGAATTATGTGACAGGGTAGGGAAAGGAAAATTCTAGGCTTGAATTAAAAGAAAAGCGGTCCTTGGGAGCAAGTGAGTGTTGAGGATATCACAGAAAGGGGGCACTCAATAAAGTAAAACCATAGGTTCCGTATGACCTCCTGAGCTCACCTCCAAGGTACACGTTGATTTTATCTTAAGCAGCACAGCAAAGGATCTATGAACTAAGGTGCAAGGTAGATCACACTAAAGTTCAAGACTGGCCACTGTGCGGGGCACACAAGGGACAAATACGGATAGCACTGCAAAGGCCAGGAAAACTGATCTGACACTGCAGCTACAGCCCGTAAAAGGTGGGGTGGAATTTGCAGCCTGAACCTAACGAGGCCAACTGCTCACTAAAGGAAAAAATCCAACATTCTTTACAGGATTTAAATAAGATCTGTAGTCAAAATATGATATTCTAGGAGAATTCTTTGCCCATAGACCTGCTCTAAAAAACTACATAAAGTTCTTTAAATAGAAAAAACTATATAATATTGGAGAGAAACCTGAAAATTCAGGAGTGAAGAAAAAAACAACAGAAATTGTCTTTCATCATTTCTGAAAAGTGTGCTGTAACTTTTACCTTTGTTCCTTTGTATGTAATATGTCATTTTCCCTCTGAGTTCTCGTTACTTGGTGCATATTAGCCTGGTAGCAACAGGTTTCCCGTTGTCCCAGGATAACTACAATTTTCAGCAGTTACCTTGTGCCACTGGATCTTGTGCACAGGGCTTTCTCAGTGACCCTGTCTCTTCTTCCTCAGATGTAGACTTCTCAAGATCTCAGCTTCTGACAGTTTCCTGCCCCTCTCCCAGGGGTTGAGATTTTTTTCTTTTCCTCTCCTCTAGACTTAATGGATTTTACCTATGTTCTGAGGTGAGATATAAAATAAGTCCAACAACATGAAGCTTTGCGTGCTAAATTGCTTCAGTAGTGTCCAACTCTGTGTGACCCCAGGAACTGTAGCCTGCCAGGTTCCTTTATCCATGGGATTCTCCAGGCAAGAATACTGGAGTGGGTTGCCACGCCCTTCTCCAGGGGATCTTCCTGGCCCAGGGACTGAACCTGTGTCTCCTCCATCTCCTGCATTGGCAGGCAGGTTCTTTACCACTAGCGTCACTTGGGAAGATGTGGAGCAATAGGAACTTTCACACTTGATGTTGGAACTGTACATTGGCTTAATCACTTTAGAAAACTTTGACATTATCTTGATAAATAGAAAACATGAACACCTTTAACCCTGCAAATTTTTTTTTTTTTTTTTGCTCTGCTGAGTCTTCGTTGCGGTCTGTGGGCTTTCTTTAGGTGTGGCACTTTGAGCTTCTCTAGTTGCGGCACACAGGCATAGTCGCCCTGCGGCATGTGGGTTTTTAGTTCCCTGACCAGCACTTGAACCCATGTCCCCTGCACTGGAAGGCAGATTCTTAATCACTGGACCACCAGGGAAGTTCCTAACCCTGAAACTGTACTGTAGAAAAGTTCAAACATATTTTGAGATACGAACAAAATGTTCACAGTAATGGTGTTTATAATAATCAAAACTAGCAACAACTCAAATGTTAATCAACAGTTAAAGGGATAATAAACATGTCCTAATTCCTAATGCAGATAAAAGAATAAACAGGGATTCATGTCATACTCATTTATGTGTACCTTAATTTTTTACACACTTTTACTTCAAAATAAAACATTTTTAAAAAGGAATTACTAAATTAACTTTGGAAAATTTACATCCCCCTCAAAATGCTTTACAAGTAACACAGGATAAGCCTCATAAATATAATGTTCATTGGAGAAGCATACCATAAAAGAATATAAATGGTTAGACTTCATCTATATAAAGTTCACAACCAGACAAAACTAAGTGTTTAAGGATACACATAATCATGATTATCATCAAAATTCTGGAGGATAATTTATCTCCTGAAGAGATAAAATTGTTTTAGCAAATTATGTTCAGAGACTGAGACTGTCTTTGCCAATAACTTATTTAACCCAGGTTCACTGCAGGAATTACATGATAATATGTCACAAGCCAACAGCATACAGGATAGTCTCTTTATAAGTAAATAAAGAAATAACATACTCCAAATCAGTGGTAGACTGCTGTGGATAGTTGATTCAAATGAATACACTATTTTTCCAGACAAAGAGGAGATGAAGAACTAAGTCCAAATTTAGCTGAGGGGAACCTTTTTATGAGTTGGTTTTCAGAAGAGTCAGCTTAGCCAACCAAGAGCTGCCAGTGCAAACTGAAATCCCTTGTTGCTAGAGCTGGATGTTAGTGGAAGGAAGGCACCAGTGTTGGCGGACGAGACGATCTCCTTCACAGGATGACTGCACAGTTTTCATCACTGCTGGCAAAGAGCAGCCTCGCTACAGCACGTCTTTGGAGAGCTATTTTAGATCAGTAAAGAGTAGCCTTGCCCAGATTGAACATTCTCAGTAAGTCCTCTCAAGTTCTTGGTATTTAAAGTTTAAATGTTCATTACGACATAGTCACTCCTCCATATGTTCACATCAACAAGCACTCAGCAGCACAAAAATTTTGATGCTATCATCTTGACACAGCCTCCTGGATGTAAACAAACACACCCTCAGATCAAAACAACTTCACTTAAGCCATAAACAAGTAAATGAAATCATAACAAGCCAACACACAACAGGCTGTGTGATCAAGGAAGGGCATATCGGGGACTTCTGGGGTGATGGAAATATTCTTTTGGCCTGAGTGATGCTATCTACATGATTCACTTTTTAAAATTATTATTTAAAGTGTACATATCTGTTTCATGTACTCTTTTTTTATGCTATATGCCATAGCTATATGTGAAGTATACAATATAAAACTCTTTCTTAATGATACTCAACCATTCAAAAGCTAATATTAGATTGAGTTAATCTACTCATACAACAGAACAAACCTAAATGGCCTATATAAACCTACAACCATAACCTCATTCACAATTTGCTAATCATTGAATTCATTCATTGTTAAGTCTGATTGCTTTGCCCATAAAGTGTAACATGGGAATGTATAGCAAAAATAGTAGTTGACTAAATCTAACTTTACAAAAAGCTGAGATTGATTCCACAAAGAGTACATTTTTTTAAAATAAGGAAAACATAAATTTTCGATCAACAACAATATATACCATAGAAAAAAATATTTTATGGGCTTCCCAGTGGTTCAAACAGTATAAGAGCCCATAATCCAGGAGACCCAGGCTTCATCCCTGGGTTGGGAAGATCCTCTGGAGAAGGGAATGGAAACCCACTCCAGCATTCTTGCCTGGAGAATTCCATGGACAGAGGAGTCTGATGGGCTATAGTTCACAGGGTTGCTGTGAACTGTAGAGTTGGACAGGGCTGAGCAACTAACACTTTCACTTCCACTATTAAATTAAAAGCTCTAAATCCTACTGTGATGTAGAAATGATATGTGAAGACAGAATGAAGGAATCAATATTTTAAAAGAATATCACCTTGCATTTTCAGAGAACTTTATATTTTAAAACGCTCTAATGAATACTCTCCCATTTGCATTATACTCAATTTCCAGAAATGGAAAATGGGGTCCATGATTAAAATGTCATAATAATTCCATGTCAGAAGTCAACTGTGAGTCCATGACATGTTTCTCAGAGTCTCATTCAACAGCAAAGGATTGGTCAGCAGTACAGGCCAATCTGTAAGAATAAGATACATTTCTGCCAAAGGAAGTCTCTTTCTATATAAATAACAATTTCAGTGGAATTTTTTAGCATTCACAGCAACAGACATCTCTATTGATACTCTTTTATAACAATCTGTCTATATTTATGTTCTCTCTACAAACAAACCTGCTAGGCTGACAGTAATATTAGATATTTCACAGGCTGCTTTTCTTTTTTTTAACCTTTACTTCAATTTCTATTTACCCAGGTACACTTTTTTTAAGACTTTCACTTATTTACTTGAAGATGTTGTTTTAAACTTTGGGATTTCATTAAAACAAAACTATTGTTGTTGTTCAGTCAGGTCCTACTCTTTGCGACCCTACGGACTGCAGCACACCAGGCTTCTCTGTCCTTTACTATCTCCTTGAGTTTGCTCAAACTCGTGTCCATTGAGTCAGTGATACTATCCAACCATCTCATCCTCTCTCACCCTCTTCTCCTCCTGTCCTCAATCTTTCCCGGCATGATGAGTCTTAACCAATGAGTTGGTTCTTTGAATTAGGTGGCCAAAGTAATGGAGCTTCAGCTTCAGCATCAGTCCCTCCAATGAAAATTCAGGGTTGATTACCTTTAGGACCGACTGGTTTGATCTCCTTGCTGTTCAAGGGATTCTCAGGAGTCTTCTCCAGCATTACAGTTAGAAAGCATCAACTCTATGGTGCTCAGCTTTCTTTGTGGTCCAACTCTCACATCTGTACATAACTACTGGAAAAACCACAGCCTTGACTATACCTTTGTCAGCAAAGTGATGATCCTGCTTTTTAATATCCTGCTGTCTAGGTTTGTCATAGCTTTTTTTCCAAGGAGCAAGCATCTTTTAATTTCTTGGCTGCAGTCACCATCTGCAGTGATTTTGGACTTTCATTTATTTACTTGAAAATGTTGTTTTAAACTTAAGAATTTAATTAAAGCAAAATTAGAACATCACAAAGTTCTACTAAACATGTATATAAACTTGTATTACATATTTTGTTTTGTTCGGCTTTGTTTTAATAAACTGAGGCCCAGACAGTTGTGTCTAACTCAGGGTTATCTAGTTAATTAATTAATTTTAGATACCAGACCTTACTAACTCAACCTCTTACTGGCCATTAATTTTGAAGTCAGTAAGACCTGTGTTTCTGACTTTGGCAACTTTGTGCTTCCATAAAACAGGGATAGTAACACTTACTGCAAAGAACTTTAAGGAGAATTACATGAGAAAATGCTTAGAAAATTCTGAGCACAATACCTAACATGAAGTGAGTGATGAAAAAATGTTTGGAAGGTAACAGAATGCTGCTGACAGTGATAATTCAAATAAAAACTATATTTTGCAACATAAATTTCACTAAAATGTTACATAAACACATAACGCCTAAATATATTCCTTTTAAAGCAAACATTTATGCAAAGTAAGACTCTAATCATAAATTTATCTATTATCTATCCTTGCTATCTAATCAAGGAAATGGACACTTGCTTTTTTCTAGTCTAAAAACCATTTCAAATCCATGGAATCACTTCACCATTTCTAAGAAACCTTGTATTTTGACTCGAAACTATCTATTACAACAAGAAAAAAAATGAACAACTCAATTCAAAAACGGACAAAGGATTTCAACAAATAAGTCTCCAGGGAAGATATACAAATGGTCAACAAGCACTTGAAAAGATGCTCACCATTATTAGTCATTAGGGAAATGGGTATTACCAAAAAACAAAAGCAAACAAACAAAAAGCAGAAAATGACAAGTGTTGGAGAAAATATGAAGAAATTGGACTCTTGTACACATTTGGTACAAATGTAAAACAGTGTAGCCACTATGGAAAAGTCAAATGTAGAATTACCATGTAATCTAACAGCTGCAACTCTAAGCTTATCTCTAAAAGAATATATAGCAGCACTATTCACAATAGCCAAAAGGTGGCAAGAGCCCAAATGTCCATCAACAGAAAACCAAAGTATGCTGTGTACATATAATGGATTATCTGGCCTTAAACAGAAATGAAAGTCTGATACATATTACAACATAGTAGTCAGATTCTATTTTTAGCTTTGGGTCCTTTGAATTCCCCTGTACCCCTTATGGCAGCATGTCATGCAGCTATAAAGAAACTTCATCAATGTACTTTATGGAGCTGCCTGCTTTGTTTTTGGTCTCAAAGTTTCTTCTTAGTCCAGAAGATACTATTCAGTATCTCTGCCTTCTAACACGGGTCAACAGTAGACTTCTAATAATTAAGTTTTGGGGGATTCAATAGTTATACGTGGATTTTCAACTGTTTAGGGTTGGGTGGGTATTGGTGTCCCTAACCTTACATTGTTCAGGGGCCAATCATAATTACCAACCTACAAAGAAGGCACCAAAAAATGTACATACCCAGACTCATTCTCCACCCTCTGTCATTAGCCAAACCCTACTGGATACCAGAGCGAATGGAACATAGTATGTAGTCCATAAAGGTCAGCTTCCTGGAGTACAAAGTAGGATGGAGAAGGGTGAAGTAATAGTGGGGGCAAATAAAGACTATCTTGTACAACATAACCTACTACTTTACTTCACATGTCTATTTTACTATACAGAAGGAAGAATTAAAGTAAATGTATTTTTCAGTATAAATAATAAGTTCCTGTTGCCATAAAAAGTAGGGCAATTGATGGGGTAAAAAGACAAAGGCTTTTGTTGTTATTTAAAAACAAAAGGAAACTCACACATTTTGACAAAAAGATTCAGTATACAGGCTGCCACAATCAAGAGCATTCAGTACACAGTCTGCCACAATACCCTTGCAAACACTGAGATAAAATATGAAGAAAGAAAAAAAGATCAATATAACAGAATATTAAGTGCTAAAAGAGACCTCAGAAATTTTCAAATTTTCAGTATGAGAGGAAACAAGCCAGAGAGGATGATACTTCAAGCAACTTCATCAAGATGACAAAGATATTTAGCAGCAAAGTTGGAAACAAACCAGATCCTGTAACTCTCTGTCTCATTCTCTTCCCACCATACACTATAGAAATAAAACTGGAAATGCTTCATATTCAGGAAACTGACTAGTAAACAAGTTAAATAATCACCACCCAGACTCACAGGTTAGAATGTTTCTTACAGTAGAACCCTAGGTTTCCCACAATAACAATATTCTGCCCTCTATCCTCTTAACCAAAAAATTACACTTCATGAATCCTAATACATATAGTACACACAGAACCTAGAAGCTGAACAGAGACCTTAATCTGAGCTTAAAGAAAATACGCAGTTAGGAAAGAAATTATCAGTGAATTAACAGCCATTTTCCTATAAAGCATAAAATTAAAACCTCTGGGTTAAATGTGTAATAGGAGTCATCCAATGCTTTGACAGTTGAATTGCTCCTTCAAAATCTGGGGTATACAGAAAGAATGCATATTCCATTGGTCAGGATGAACACAAAAATCACTTCTTAAGATGCACACTAATTGCATACTTAGGAAATTAACAAAATAAGAGTGCAGTATCTGGAAGACAAAGCCCATAAAATCAATTATAAAGAGAAACTAATTTAAAAAAAGGAGAGAGAAAATAAAAGTATTAAGGATTAAATTAAATTACTTATAAAAGTAAAAGCAAATTTAAGATGGCTTCTTTTCCAGAAAATAAAATATAACATCAAACCTTTGCAACTCATTTAAAAACTTTCACTCAGAAAATTTCAAAGAATACTATTATGAACATCATACCTAAACTGAACAATTAACATTTCATCTATTTTGTTCATCTATTTATCTATGTCTATCAAGTTAATTTTTAAACTCACCACTTCAAAGTTACAGACATTAAAACTCTATCCCTAAATATTTCAATAATATTTTACTATATAGCTACAATACCATTGTTAAGTATAGCAATTTCCTATATCTTCCAATACTATTAATAATACATATTCAAACTTCCATAAAACATATAGCTGGTTTTTCAAACAAGGATCCACACAAAAATGATGTATCTTTGGTATTTTCTGAAGTCTCTCTAAAATGGTTTCTTCACATATGACCTTTTTCTCCCGACAACCCTAATCTTATTAGCTATACATAACAAAATTTGGAGAAGGCAATGGCACCCCACTTCAGTACTCTTGCCTGGAAAATCCCACAGATGGAGGAGCCTGGTAGGCTGCAGTCCATGGGGTCGCTAAGTCGGACACGTCTGAGTGACTTCACTTTTACTTTTCACTTTCATGCATTGGAGAAGGGAATGGCAACCCACTCCAGTGTTCTTGCCTGGAGAATCCCAGGGACGGGGAGCCTGGTGGGCTGCCATCTGTGGGGTCAGACAGAGTCGGACACGACTGAAGTGACTTAGCAACAACATAAAATTTATCCACATCCAGTAGAATGGCATTTATTTATTATCCTTGTGCACTACTAAAGGGAACGTAAGATGGTGCAGCCACTACAAAAAATAGTATGGCAATTCTTCAAAAAATTAAACAGAATTACTATATGATTCAGCAATCCCACTCTGGTGTATATATCCAAAATAACTGAAAACAGGGACTTGAATAGGTCTTTGTACATCCATGCTCATAGCAGCACTTTTCACAACAGCCAAAAGGCAGAAGCAACCCAAGTGTTCATGACATGAATAGATAAACAAAATGTGGTGTATAAGTACAATGGAATATTACTCAGCCTTAAAAGGAACGAAATCCTGAAACATGCTACAACATGTATGAATTTTGATGACATTAGGCTAACTGAAATAAATCAGTCAGAAAAAGATCTGAGTCGTGTGTGTGTGTGTGTGTGTGTGCCCGCGAGCACGCCCATGTGCTCAGTCACGCCCAACTTTGCGACCCTATGGACTACAGCCCACCAGGCTTCTCTGCCCATGGGACTTTTCAGGCAAGAATACAGAAGTGGGCTGCCATTTCCTACTCCAGGGGATCTTTCCAACCTAGGGATCAAACTTGTGTCTCTTGCCTCTTCTGTATTGTCAAGTGGACTCTTTATCAGTGAGCCACCTGGGAGGCCACATAAGGCACAAAGATAGTCAAAGTCACGGACTGAAAGCAGAACTGTGGTTGCCAGGAGTTAGATGGATGAGGCACTGGAGTTGTTATTTAGTGGACGCAGCATTTCACTTCTGCAAGATGAAATAGTTCCTGAAAGGGACGACGGTTTCACAATAACCTGAATGTACTTAATACCACTAAGTGAGAGTGAGAGTCGCTCAGTCGTGTCTGACTCTTTGTGACCCTATGGACCATACAGTCCATGGAATTCTCCAGGCCAGAATACTGGAGTGGGTAGCCTTTCCCTTCTCCAGGGGATCTTCCCAACCCAGGGGTCAAACCCAGGTCTCCTGCATTGCAGGCGGATTCTTTACCAGCCGAGCCACAAGGGAAGCACAAACTGTACACTTAAAACTGGTTAATATGGTAATTTGGGTGTGTGTGTATTCCACCACAATTCTAAAAATTGGAAAAAGAAAGAAAACTCTGATACATCCTACAACAGGCATGAGAATCTTTAGTTCAGTTCAGTTTAGTCACTCAGTCATCTCCGACTCTTTGCGACCCCATGAATTGCAGCACACCAGGCCTCCCTGTCCATCACCAACTCCTGGACTTCACTCAAACTCACGTCCATCGAGTCAGTGATGCCATCCAGCCATCTCATCTTCTGTCGTCCCCTTTTCCTCCTGCCCCCAATCCCTCCCAGCATCAGAGTCTTTTCCAATAAGAGTCAACTCTTCGCATGAGGTGGCCAAAGTACTGGAGCTTCAGCTTCAGCATCATTCCTTCCAAAGAACACCCAGGACTGATCTCCTTTAGAATGGACTGGTTGGATCTCCTTGCAGTCCAAGGGACTCTCAAGAGTCTTCTCCAATACCACAGTTCAAAAGCATCAATTCTTCGGTGCTCAGCTTTCTTCACAGTCCAACTCTCACATCCATACATGACTACTAGAAAAACCATAGCCTTGACAAGACAGACTTTTGTTAGCAAAGTAATGTCTCTGCTTTTGAATATGCTATCTAGGTTGGTCATAACTTTCCTTCCGAGGAGTAGCGTCTTTTAATTTCATGGCTGCAATCACCATCTGCAGTGATTTTGGAGCCCAGAAAAATAAAGTCTGACATTCTTTCCACTGTTTCCCCATCTATTTCCCATGAAATGATGGGACTGGATGCCATGATCTTCCTTTTCTGAATGTTGAGCTTTAAGCCAACTTTTCCACTCTTCTCTTTCACTTTCATCAAGAGGCTTTTTAGTTCCTCTTCACTTTCTGCCATAAGGGTGGTGTCATCTGCATATCTGAGGTTATTGATATTTCTCCTGGCAATCTTGATTCCAGCTTGTGCTTCTTCCAGCCCAGCGTTTCTCATGATGTACTCTGCATATAAGTTAAATAAACAGGGTGACAATATACAGCCTTGATGTACTCCTTTTCCTATTTGGAACCAGTCTATTGTTCCATGTCCAGTTCTAACTGTTGCTTTCTGACCTGCATAACCTTTAAGTCTTACATTAGGTGAAACACGTCAATCACAAAAAGGCAAATACTATATGATTCCACATACATGATTAACCTATAGCAGAAACAGAAAGTAATAAGCTGAGGCCAGAGATTGGTGGGGAGAAGGAAAGAGAGATTTATTTTTTAATGAGTATAAAAGTTTTCTGCTTGAGAAGAAGAAAAAAATTCCAGAAATGAATGGTGGTGGTAATTGCACAATAGTGCAGATACACCTTATGCCTCTCAATTGTATACTTTTAAATGTCTTTTTAAACAATAAATTTTTAAAAACAGTGGTAAAATAGACACAAAATTTACCATTTTAAGGTTATATTAAATATATTCACCACATTATGCAAACATAGCACAATCCTAATTTTTTAACAGGACACCTGAATTGTATTTCTCAAACTCTGGATTTATCTAATGGCTGCCTTGTAGCATGGTTTAAATATTTTTCTAGTCCTTTTATTTCCTGTAAACTAGAAGTTACACCTAGAAGTTTGATCAGAGTAAAATTAAGTACTTCAAGCAAGAACTCTTCATAGATCATTTTGTATATTTCATAAGCCTTGGCTTAAGTTTTCTTCTTCCAGGTCTAACCTGCCATTAATAACATCAAGTCTGTCTTTCATCTCAGCCATTATAGTTTCCACCTATAGCTTTGCTTCTGTTGTTGTTCAGTTGCTAAGTCGTGTCTGACTGGACCCCATGGACTGAAGCATGCCAGGTTCCTCTACCCTTCTTTATCTCTTGGAGTTTGCTCAAATTCATATCCATTAAGTTGGTGATGTTATCTGTACCTTCCATGTTTCTAATTAACACATTCAATCTTTCTTCTAGCTTTTTAAGCATATGGAACAGTTATAAAAAACTGTTTTACCTCCCTCTCCACTAATTCTATCACCCATGTCACTTCTGTTTCAGTTTTTCTTTTTCTTTTTCATTATGAGTCATATTTTCCTGCTCCTTTGCATGCCTAGTAATTTCTGATTGGATGCCAGACACTGTGAATTTTACATTTTTGGGTGCTGGATATTTTTGTATTCCTGAACCTATTCTTGAGCTTGGTTCTGGGACACGAATAAATTACTTGGAAAGAGTTTGACTGTTCAAGTCTCGCTTTTAAATTTTTTAGGTTAGGCCAAAGCAGTATTTAGATTAAAGCTAATTTACCTCACTACTGAGGCAAAACTGTTCGGAGTACACAAGTCCCCATTTACTTGCAGTTTGGCTCTTTGTGGTTTCCATTACCCATGGTCAACACTGACCCAAGAATATTAAATGCAAAATTCCAGAAATAAACAATTCAGAAGTTTTAAATAGTGTGCTCTTCTGAGTAGCCTGATTAAAAATTTCACTGTCGTGTTCCATGCCCCATTCGCTGTCCTGCCAGCTCCCCATGTGAATCATCCTTTTGATTGCCTTATTTGATCCTCAATAACTCTGAGGTTTCTCTGATTCCAAAGCCATTGCTCTTAACCATTATGCTTCCTTACCATTTCAGGAATTATTAGGATAGAAAGTCAAATGATATCAACCTTAAGTTGAAAATCAAATTATGAAACTACTTAATTCAAATGCTATCACAGATTACAGGCCTGAGAAAATTGGTAATGCTGCTTTATTTGAAACACATTACAATAGAATCTACTTGATCATTTTTAAAAACACAATTTTCAAATCTAAAAGGAAGTTTTATTTGAACAAGGAAAGGACATGATTGAAATGAAAATGAACTACCACCTGAAACTAGAAAATGTAGATTTAAGTGTATTTATAGTATTCACAACAGTTCTGTCAAATAGAATATGTCAGGATGAAAGAAAGGTTTCCTATCTGCACTGTTCAATACAGTAGCCACTAGTTATCTGTGGCTACTGAGCATCTGAAGCGTCTTTAGTAAAAGTAATAAACTGATTTTTAATTTTAATTATCATAAAATTTAGTTATAAGTCATCTGTCTCCACCACTAGACTGTGAGCTCCTTAATGAGTAGAATATGTTTTATTTCTCTCTTTCTAGTGCTTAGGCACATATTAGGAAAAGAAAATAATTGATGTGTGGCAGAACGTGTGGATAGAATTTTCTAGGAATGTCCAAGTAAATTCTCTAAATGCATCAGTCTGATAAAGGTTACAGAATGCAGACTTAATCTATTAAATTATATCTTACTTCTACTCTGATTTTTAAAGCAGATAAAATATCGTAATTACTCATTTATTCACCAAACGTGTTCTGAGCTTGTATATAAGACAGGTACTCTGTTGAGTGTTCAGGAGATGATGGTGAATAAGCCTTGTTTATGGCATCAAGAATCACTCATTCTCTAGGAAAATACATACAACTTCTCCACAAAATAAGAAGAGTATTTTTAAAAAAATAAATATGGGCAAAGCAGCCAGTCATGATACGCAGCGTGTTTACACTTGGTGGATGCCAAGATCACTGCTTATCCTCTTTCACCACTTCTACAAGCTGCTGACAAAGTGGCACCAGAAACAGAGAAGAGTTTATCCATCAGACACGATTGTCCCTCCTCCAAGAGCAAGCAGCATTGCAAAAGACACAGGCCAGATGGCCTCTATGGTGGTCCAACTCATGAAGATTCATGAATTAATTAGGAAAGCCCGTTTTTGTTTTTACTGGAGGCTCAGGTGGCACATGACAGTTCATAAAATGGCTTCAGAGTTAACCATTCAGAATCCAAAGGACATGCCCCAGTTCCTTTGACTTTCTTCTACCAGAAGAGACTGCTTGAATATACCAGGACTTTTTTCAGTATTTTCACAGTTGAAGTGGACTGTTGGCTCACCCTTAAGCTTTGTACTTCCAGATCCCTTTTTAACATTTTCCAGACCTTTAACACATCCTTTGTCCTCCACAAAAGTTTGCATCAAAAACTCAAAAAATAACTACTGGAAGAACAAAGATAGAGGCTTCAGGCTTCAAGCTATATTACAAAACTATAATGATCAAAACAGCATGGCACTGGCATAAAACAGACATACAGACTACTGGAACAGAAGAAAGAACTGGGAAATAAATGCACACATATATGGACAATCAATTTACAACAAAGGAGCCTAGAATATACAATGGGAAAAGCACAGAGTCTTCAATAAGTGTTGTTGGGAAAACTGGATAGCAGCATGCAAAAGAATGAAACTGGACCCAACTTCAACTTATACCATACACAAAAATTAAATCAAAATGAATCAAAGACATTAATATAAGGCCTAACACTCTAAAACTCTAAAAGGAATTCTAGGTCATAAGCTCCTTGATATCAATCTTGATGATGAATTTTTTATATTTGACACCAAAACCAAAGGCAAAAAAAAGCACAAACAAACAGCAGGGTTACATCAAACTAAAAAGTTTCTGCACAGCAAAGGAAATCATTAACAAAATGAAAAAGCAACCTACCAAATGGGAGAAAATGTTTCCAAATCATATATTAATATATGATAAGGGGTTAGTATCCAAAATATATAAAGATCTCACATAACTCAACTGCAAAAAAATCCAATTATAAATGGGCAAAATACTCATTTTTTCTAAAGAACACATACATAAGATCAATAAGCACATGAAATGATGCTCAATATAACAAATCATCAGGGAAGTACAAATCAAAACCACAATGAAGTATCACCTCATTCCTATGAAAGTGGTTATCATCAAAAAGACAAGAAATAAGTGTTGGTAAGGATGTGGAGAGAAGGACACATTTGTGCATTGTTGGAGGAGTGTAGATTGATGCAGCCACTATGCAAAATAGTACGAATGTTTCTCAGAAAGTTAAAAATATAATAACTACCACACGATGCAGCAATTCTTCTTCTGGATAATTATCTGAAAGAAAAAAAAATGACTATCTGAAAGATGTCTGCACCCCGTGTTCACTGTAGCACTAGTTCAAAAGCCAGGACACGAAAATACACTAAGTATCCAACGATGGATGAATCGATAAGAAAATATGTGTGTGTATATGATGGAAAATTATTCAACCATAAAGAAGGAAACTTTGCCATTTGTGACACCATGGATGGAATTTGAAGACATTACGCCAAAGTGGAGTAAGTTAGACAGAGAGAGAGACAAACACTGTATGATCTCATGTGTGGACCTAAGAGCAAAAAACAAAAAATCTGAATTCACAAGTACAGAGTTCAGATTCAAGGGTCTGGGAGTAGGCAAAATAGATAAAGGGGGTAAAAAATACAAACTTCCAGCTACAAATTAATAATGGGATATAATGTAAAGCATGGTGGTTATAGTAATACTGTACATTTGAAAATCACTAAAAAATAGAGCTTAAAAGTTATCATTGTAATCAGAAAAAAAATGTCTACTTATGTGTGGTGATGGGTGTTAAGATTTATAGATACGAATACTAAATCATTGTTATATACCTGAAAATAATATAGTGTTATATGTGAAATACAGCTCAATAATAATAAAAACTCTTCAGCAAAATAAATAAATAAATAAATAAATATGGGAACCACCAAGGCAAATAACCACCTGAAAGTGGAGGGAAATACACAAACTGAAGAACAACTCATTAATCTAATCTGAAGATGAATAATAACTCACCAGTTGGAAGATGGTAGGATGGTGAAGAGGCATTCTAAGTACAACAAACAGCCCAAGTAAAGGCATAATGACACAAAAAGGCATAAATCGTATGGGGAACAAAAAGTAGTTCACTATGACTAGAACATGGGAGAAGGAACAGGAAGAGAAGGTAGAGAGATGAAGTTATATTACAGCTAGATTCTAATGCCCTTCATGTGCCATGTTACAGAATGCTCATTTAATCCTACTAGGATAGTGGACAAATTTCACGTTTAGTTTTTAAAAATGTAAACTTTAGCTTGCTGGTTTAAGTCCAATAACTCCAATGAACAAACTTTAACATGAAAAATCTGAACTGTAAGTAGAGCTTATAAATAGACATCAGTAACTGTCTGACTCTGAACAAGCAAGATTATTAAGATAGGCATTTTAAGTTTTAAATGACCAATTTAAAACAAAATCATTTTGAAGGAAAATCCAAACCTTACTTGTATGCCTCACATGAATGATAAGGATTTATCTCTTAAAGATTTCCATGAAGTTTTCTTTTTCTCATACTCAGTAACCCTATTTTAAATTTATTATTGTTGGCGAGGAATCCTTACAATTTGCAAAAACACAAAACTGATTACTCTGTTAGTTTAGGGGGAAAAAATTAATCCAGCTCTAGCTGATTATTTTCTCATTAATAGGGCCAACACCTCTCTGCTCAATGTAGCAGTATTTAAACTCCCACCCCCAGATCATTAATGATATTTGATGTCAATCAGTTCTCACAGTTGTTCAGTTCCACGGTTGCCTCTTCTGGTTTTTCAAGTAACATTCTAAACTGCTATCTCTTCCACCTGCAGGTGTCCAGTATATCATGTTCTCAAAGTATTACTGTTTTGCAGGAGTATTATCCTGAACTTATTTAAAAGGAACAAGCTATCTTCCTCTTACTGACCTTTACTGAGCTCAGAGTTTGTGTAAAATTTA
The DNA here is from genome assembly GCF_032452875.1 of Bos javanicus. NCBI lineage: Eukaryota > Metazoa > Chordata > Mammalia > Artiodactyla > Bovidae > Bos > Bos javanicus. The sequence goes on from NC_083895.1 coordinate 30,045,620, forward strand.
CTCAATACATTTCCCCATCCTGACATTTATACCTGAATTAAGCAATTTTTATTTTTGTGTTTTTTATTTAAGTATAGTTGATTTACAATGTTGGGTTAGTTTCAAGTGTACAGCAAAGTGATTCAGCTATACATAAATATATTTTTTTAAGATTCTTTCCCACTATAGGTTATTACAAGATACTGAATATAGGTCCTTGATATTTATCTATTTTATATATTAGTATGTATCTGTTTTTCCTGTGGTCATGTATGGATGTGAGAGTTGGACTGTGAAGAAGGCTGAGCGCCGAAGAATTGATGCTTTTGAACTGTGGTGTTGGAGAAGACTCTTGAGAGTCCCTTGGACTGCAAGGAGATCCAGCCAGTCCATTCTGAAGGAGATCAGCCCTGGGATTTCTTTGGAAGGAATGATGCTAAAGCTGAAACTCCAGTACTTTGGCCACCTCATGCGAAGAGTTGACTCATTGGAAAAGACTCTGATGCTGGGAGGGACTGGGGGCAAGAGGAGAAGGGGACGACAGAGGATGAGATGGCTGGATGGCATCACTGACTCGATGGATGTGAGTCTGAGTGAACTCCGGGAGTTGGTGATGGACAGGGAGGCCTGGTGTGCTGCAATTCATGGGGTCGTAAAGAGTCGGACACAACTGAGCGATTGATCTGATCTGATCTGATGTATCTGTTAATCCCAAACTCCTAATTTATCTCCCCCCACCACTTCACTATCCCCTTTGGTAACCCTAAGTTTGTTATCTATGTCTGTGAGTCTATTTCTGTTTTCTAAATAAGCTAATCTATATCATTTTTTTTAGATTCCACATACAAATGGTATCATATGATACTTGTTTTTCCCTGTCCTACTTCACTTAATACAATAAACTCTAGGCCCATCCATGTTGCTGCAAATGGCATTATTTCATTCTTTTTTATGGCTGAGAAATATTCCACAATACACATACATCCCACATCTTCCTATCCATTCATCTATCGTCACCTATCAGTGAACATTTAGGTTGCTTCCATGTCTTGGCTATTATAAACAGTGCTGCTATGAACACTGGGGTGCATGCATCTTTTTGAATTAAGAGTTTTCTCCGGACGTGCATTCAGGAGTGAGATTGCTGAATCATATGGTAGTTCTACTTTGTTATTTAAGGAAACTTCATGTTGTTCTCTTCAGTGGCTGTATAAATTTACATCCCCAACGATAGTGTAGGAGGGTTCCCCTTTCTCCACACCCTCTCCAGCATCTATTATTTGTAGATTTTTAATTTTTTGGCCATGCCCTACAGTTTGCAGGATCTTAGTTCCTGGACCAGGGATTGAACTTGGGCCCATAACAGTAAAAGAGCTGAGTCCTAATCACTGGACCACCAGGGAATTCCCTAAACTTTTTAATGATGGCCATTCTGACTGGTGTGAGGTGATACCTCATTATAGTTTTGATTTGCATTTCTCTAATACTTCGTGATATTGAGCATTTTTTCATGTGCCTGTTGGTCATCTGTGAGTATTCTTCAGAGAAATGTCTATTTAAGTATGCTCATTTTTCAATTGGGTTGTTTTGGGTTTTTTTTTTATATGAAGCTGTATAAGCCTAAGCAATCTTTACAAATTGGGCAGTCTGCTAATAATTGTGTAGCTTAAACAAAGTTTTCTAGTTTATTGCTATGTATGCAACATGCAATTTAAAACCCGCTAAAATCCAGACAAACTGAATAAAGAACTTAATTCCTCTAACATCTATCTATTTTAAACTCTCTGGGCTAAACATTCTCAAGTTGGGAAAATAAATTCTTTTTAGACATTATGTTTTGTTATTGTCACTGTTAACAATCACATTTAGGGACTTCCCTGGTGGTTCAGCAGCCTAGACTCTGTGATCCCGATGCAGGGGGCCTGGGTTTGGTCCCTGATCAGGGAACTGGTTCCCACATGGCGCAACTAAAATTCCATGTGCCACAACTAAAAAAGGTCCCGTGTGCCACAGCTGAGACCTGGCGTGGCCAAATAAATACATAAATAATTGAAAAACACAACAATCACATTTATGAGAATCTGCTAAATTCCAGGCACTTGGCATATATTAATTAATCCTTAAAAAATCCCTATGAGATATTACTATTTTCATTGCAAATAAACTCAAATTCTGAGAGATTAAGTAACTTACTCAACATCAAGAAGTGATGGAGTTGAGTTTTAGAATAGAGACCTGTCTGCCTAAACTAAAGCCTGTGCCACCAGTGTTAGCAAGTACAGTTCAAACAACCACTCAATTGAGCTACTAACATCTTCTAAATGAAAACAAGAAAGTGGAGTAAACAATACGCTGCATCAATTATATTTGCTCTTAAAATATAATGAATCATCAGAATAATCCATGAAGATACAAAACAAGATACTAATGTTAACTATAATTTTAAAGTTAACACTCAGTAACAGCAATTAGTGACAATTATTTATTTCTTAAACAATGCTCAAAATTAAGTAGTTTCTATACAGATTTTTGAATATGAAATAATTAAAGAATCAAGTATGTAATCATATTTACTACATATACTTAAATACTTAAAACATTTATTTACTATTTATAAACTGCAGTTTATATAATCAAGTTCACACACAACAAAAAATGCTTACCAATAATCAATTTTAACAAACTGGCCAAATATACAACATATTTAAAGTTGGAAAATCTGAGTACTCCAGAGCATGGGTACTTATACATGTAATAACAATACAAATAGGTGCACTCAAAGAGTTCAAATTTCAAGTTCTATAAATTAATAGTAGACATTTTAAAAAGGAAAAATCAACATGCAAACTGTAAAAAATAATTTATATTGGGAAAGGAAAGCAGTTAATTTTTTTAAATACATGTAAAATTATTTTAGTGAACATCTGCTATTACTACCTGCCCAGCAATCTTTCTCCCTTCTCCAGGAAATGACACTTCAATTTTCCTTTGGGAACTATATGTCACCTACCCTTAATTCATGTGCTTTTAAACTGTATCTCCCTCCATCCTACTCCACAGTGGGAAGAAGATCCAATTCTGACCACCCACGGCATTCCATCTGTCTGGTCACAGAGATTGTCTCTAGGATGGGCGATGACCCAAGTAAGGCCACAGAGTAGTTTGCTATTGTAACAGAATTCTATTATAATAGAATCAGAAAAAGGGAAATTTTCTCTCTTCTGGAGTTTCTGAGGTTGTAGGATGTAAGCCCAGTGCTATCAATGCCATCTTTCCCAGGGAGTCTGACCCCAAACTCAACTTCTCCACACTGATGCCCAACCCAAAGCAAGAGGAAGTAGTGGTTACTTGTTGGCATGGGAAAAGATAAATTAGGATTTCAAGTTTCAGTGTTGTATTTCTTATAATGTTTCTGTTTTTCAAAAATAAATGCATATTACTTTTATAATAGGAAATATAAAATATTTAAAAATACTACCCCTGTATTTTCTTCTCAACTATTCTGAGATAGCAATATTTAATGTCTTAAAAAGCATTAGTAATTTTCTCAGAATTTACTTAAGTGAGTAAAAATCTACTTAAAAAGAATAGACTTTTTCCCTTAGCATAAAATCAAGCCATTTTCCTTTCTGGTGGGGGAAAAAAAAAGTTGTGAGTAAACTTTTTAAAAAGTTAGTTCTCTTTTAAAGGAAATATTAAAAAAAAATTATACTCAAGGGCAGTCCAGTGGTTAAGACTCCATGCTTCCAACGTAAGGGGCGCAGGTTCCATCCCTGGCTGGGGACCTAAGATCCCACATGCCACATGACGTGGCCAAACAAAAAACTACTCCATGTGGAAAAAAATTGGTAAACATTTAGCAAGTGTCGCAGTCATTGTAAAAATTGGTCAAGATGGAAAAAGTGGCCAAATTAGGTGTAATAACTTTGTCAATTACTCAGTCCTATATTTCTGAATAATATAAAATCTGAAGGGTCAATTAAGTCTTTCAGTTATTATTTTACATAATACTGCATTATAGGATAAATTACATACCATTGTTAAACACAGGAAAGTCAGTCTCAAGAGTTACCTCTTGGGAATGCAAAGTCTATGCTACATAGTAAATGTTCTCTAGATTATAAACGAAGATAGCAATACACTCTTTTGTTCTCTTGCTCATATTAGTTTCTGTCATTTTCCTTTTCTCCCCAGGTACACAACCAACCCCTGAATCTTTACTTTTTGTTAGCATTACTTTGTGTCTTATAACCTTCAGTAAGGTCACTGAGGGTTTCCTATGTGGTTCAGTGGTAGAGAATCCGCCAGCAATGCAGGAGACACAGGTTAAATACCTGGGTCTGGAAGATCCCCTGGAGAAGGAAATGGCAACTCCCTCCAGTAATCTCGCCTGGAAAATCCTATGGACATAAGAGCCTGGTGAGCTACAGTCCATGGGGTCTCAAAGAGTCCCACACAACTGAGCTACTAAAAGGACACTGAGAGCAGCTGGAAGCCAGAGCCACGTTTTCACAAACAAGGGAGTGAGTTCTAAAAAGGTTTTAGGATGAGACAATATTTAAGAAACTCAACACCGTAGGCAACGCCAAGAGGATAATGGGATGGTCAACGTGGCCAACACCTAAGTCTCAAGATGCTGACATTTTATTAATTTGTCATATCGTTTAATGAAACCTAAACTCTCCAACAGCTATCAACCCCAAACTGTTTCATTCCTTTCTCTTGCTAGATCACGTGCACCTGTGACTCAAAGGAATATTTTACCATAAACAAAGGTATACCTGAGAAACTGCCCCCAAATTCACAGACACATCTACTTATAAAACAGAAAGTAAATATGTCTTTCCAAGTACCACAAAGAGAATAAAGTATTTTACTCTAGTCCTAACTATAAACTGGTTATTCTACATATACGCGCAAGTATCTACAATACTTTTTAGGCATCTGAAAGAGAAGATAAAGAAACCATACTACTACACAGGGAGGAACTCAAAAAGTAGTTCGGTTTAAACTCTTCTTCCAACATTTTTACACTGAGTCAATAACGCCCGGCTCATTCTCAAAACATCGTATTGCGGACCAGGATAGGATAGTGAGAAGGAAACTTGAGAGAGAATGGGTAAGACACTGGGAAAGATAAAAACTGAACGGTCCAGGAAACCTGCACTTTGTTTTGTCCCTTCAGGTCCCCATTTATTTTTCATTTCAGTGATTAAAACTTCCCCTCATCAGAGACCTAACTATAAGCTCCCCACCCACTTCCAACCACATCCCCAGATGCCAAGGATGGTCCCTGGTCGCCTGTGAGAAGAGGGACGTCGGCGCTCAACTGAACCCTGCCGCTGGGAACTCGGAAGTAGAAGTTCTCCCGGGACAGGCAGAAGGGACTGGGAGAAGTGAAGGAAAGCTGAGGAAGCGAAGCAGGCAGGACTAAGGACTGGTCTCAAGCCCCAGTCTGGACACATCAGGGGGAGACAGCTGTCCCGCTCGACCAGAGAAGTCGCCTGACCCCAAAGCAGACAAACGGCTGGCCCCAGAGGTCTGGTCTCTAAAGCTGTTTCGCATCCGCCTTCCTTTCGTCTTCCCTAAAAGACTGTCTCCTCAAACCTTCACAGTCCCAGGACTCACCCGTCCACGCCTGAGCTGCAGTTGCTTCTCCGTCAAAGCCGCCCACCTCCGAACACCATGGAGACGAAGAAACAGCCAAGACAAGCCTCCACTTCCACCACCCACCCTCACGTGACTCTCCTAGTCGCTGGGCCTTTCGGGATCGTGGTGAAATACGTGTGGGAGGAGCACGGAGGAAAAGGGGTGGGGAGAGGCCCGGAAGCAGCCCGCCCCGCCCGGACCCCGCCCCGGCCTCGGGCCCCGCCCTAGCCTCGGCTCCGCCCCCCGCAGTATTTAGGAGCGAAGGTAGGCTGTCACCGAGACGCTCGCTGGTTTTTGCTCTGTGCATTCTACCTCTATCGCCCTCACTCCCCGACACACAAGTATAGGAATCTGTTAAAAAGATTTATTGTGCCTGTTGCCACCTCGTTGACACCTTTTTCGTGCTGGCTAAGCAAAAAGGAGTCAGTGAAAAGAGAATTGGACCACAGTGAGTTGGAAATTATTTTCGAGCTGCATTTAGATTTAGGCATCTGATAAAATTTGCCTATTTCCTGATTTTGAAGTTTTTTTTTCAACTTAAAAAACCTCCTCACCAATTCTTTTACTCTTAGTTTTTTTTTTTCTCTTTGCAAACTAATGTTGTTGAAGAGTTTCGTCACTAACCTACTAGTAGCATGTTTTTTTCTGATGTTCTATCAGAACTGAGGATGGAGAGGGGTCCCCTCTTCTGCTGTGGAAACAGAATGACAGTATTTTGATTATGATGTGAGAGAAGTTTTAAAGAAAAGTTTCTTCAAAAATTTCCTTAAAGCTGTAGAAAAAGCTACAACAAATAGAACTATTAATATCATTGGATTCGGTGAAGTAAGTAGAACAGCTATTTTCTGCATTTCTTCTCAGAGGACTGTCCCTCCGCGCTACCCTAAGAACGACACATTATTGTGTTCACGGCACTGTGCTAGCAATTTACAAGCAACCCAATGTTTGTTTACAACCATCCTGCTGATAAAAACTTTTCATTCAATTGCAGGCTAAGACCCCAAGGTAATGAGCAAACGCTAGAGCTGGCACAGACCTAATCTAAAGATCACCAAGGACGTCTTAAGCAGTTTTCTTCAATCTGCTGTCCTCTGGATCCGCTTGCCTCAGGAGTTAGGAATCTTGGCTGATTTGCTTCTTAACTATCAAAATGTGCCTTTTTTGTATTTCTATTTAGAGCCTGTTATCTGTTAAATGAAAAATCTAATAAAGACATCCTTCCCCATTTACTAGAAGGCACTTAGCATGGTATCCTTCTCAGGCAGCCCATCCATTCACGCTGATGATGGGCATTTCAAGTTGTGTCATAGGTTACTATCAAAAAACACTTTGGGGCTCATGGAATCTTAACCGGTAGCTCGGTCAAGTGTTTCTCAGAATAAGAAAAAGAAAGTTATCAATACATAAATTTTGGACAAAGATCGGTTATTAAGAATTGGTAAAATTCAATCCTGGTTTTAGTCAAAATTTGTCTAGGGACTTCCTTGGCTGTCCAGTGGTTAAGACTCACAGCTTCCAGTCTTCCTGCAGGAGCAGGGGTTGATCCCCAGTGGGGGAACTAGGATTTCATGTGCTATGTGGTCCAGCCAAGAAAAAAAAAGGTCTAAATTTGTCTATATAAAACTGAATAACCTGTTAAGCTAATTATTAAATGTCATGTAAAAACATAAGTCACTGATCTTAAACTTTTTAGTTTCAGGACCCCTTTACACTCTTAAAAATTATTAAGAACTCCAACAACTTTTATGTGTTATAACTATCAATACTTGTCATGTTTTAGAAATTAAAACTTGAAATTTTTAATTTTTTTAGTCATTAAAAAGAGCACATTGTATGTTGACATAAATAGATATTTTAAAATAATAACTATATTTTTAGTGCATCATGGTTTTACATTTTTGTTAAATTTTTAATGTGTGGTTTGTAGAAATAAGATGATTCTCATATCTTTTCTTCTTTAATCTGTTTCCATGAGTGTGTCTGTGCACACTTAAGTCAATCAGTCGTGTCTGACTCTTTGCAACCCCATGGGCTGTAGCCTGCCAGACTCCTCTGTCCATGGGGATTCTCCAGACAAGAATACTGGAGTGGGTTGCCATGCCCTCTTCCAGGGTATCTTCCCAACCCAGGAATTGAACCCGGGTCTCCTGCATTGCAGGTGGATTTTTTACCCACTGAGCTACCAGCAAAGCCTAATCTGTTTCCGTATCAGTCATCAAATAGCCACTGGAAAGCTCCACTGTACACTGAGAGAATGAAAGTGATAAAGGCAAATTACAGCTTATTATTATTAGGAAAAAACTCTTGCCCTTACAGATCACCAGAAAGGACTCAGGAAACCCCCAGGAGTCCATGAACCATACTTTGAGAAGTCTGTTTTAAACCATACAAATGTCAGCTACTTTAAAAAACAAACAAACAAACAAAAGCTATCATCAAGCAGAACATTTAGGGGAAAGAGGGACAATACAGAAGAGACAATACAAACAATTTGCAAACTAGACCAACCTTGTAAACGTGAGTACTCTTTCTCCATTTTCAGGAGCACAGATTAAGTTATCGAAATTCAGGGTCATAACTGAACACAGTTGGCAACCCACTCCAGTGTTCTTGCCTGGAGAATCCCAGGGACGCGGGAGCCTGGTGGGCTGCCGTCTATGGGGTCGCACAGAGTTGGACACAACTGAAGCGACTTAGCAGCAGCAGCAGCAGCAGCAGGAGTAACTGAACACAACTGTATTCTGCATTGGAAACCGGTACACCAATCCAATATTGTCTTTCTACCTGCCTGCTATCCAAGGTGGTTCCTGTCACATGATATATAATACCACTAAAGTAGATTTATATTCCCTGCACAAATTAAGACTCAAAGTTTGAAGTTAAAATTCTTTTCGTAAACATATATTGAATGTCTACAACATGCAGGGTTCCTAAATAGGTGCTGGGCTTGTAAAATTTTATAAGCACAGTTCCTGCCCTTGGGCAACTTATATATGTATAATAAGACTTAAACCCTGGTATAAATGTATTTTTGCCACATTCAGTGGTTCCCAAATGAGTTTGATGATCAACTGTCTCAGAACTATCTGGGGAAATTTTAAAAATATGTATTCCTAGTTTAAGAGATATGATGTTAAAGTGCATCAGGATGGTGCTCAACAATTTGGATTTTTTTTTAAGTGACCCAAGTGTTTCCATATAATAATGGGTCTGGAAATGAATACAAAGTACATGCAACAAAAAATGGACTTGGTCTTTGTCCCTAGTACTGTGCTCAGTCGTGTTTGACTCTTTTGCAACCCTCTGGACTGTAGCCTGCCAGGCTCCTCTGTCCACAGGATTTTCCAGGCAAGAATACTGGAGCAGGTTGCCAGGCCCTCCTCCAGGGGATCTTCCCTATCCAAGGATGGAACCCGTGTCTCTTATGTCTCCTGTCTTGGCAGGTGGATTCTTTACCACTGAGCCACCTGGAAAGCCTGTCGCTACTAGTGTGACACGTAAAATATGATCTCTTTATTTCATCTTCAATATTTCCAAAGTGTATTATTGTTTGAAGACCTTGTTATCAAGAGACAGAGTAAATAATTTCATTCAGTTAAAATAGAAATTGACATACTTATTTCAAACATTGTATAGTTCATCTGCCTTTATCACATAAAAATAATGTGAGATATTACCATAGCAGTTTGCATCACATGACACCACTGTAAGAAGCAAAACATCTTTTGCAACAAGAATCTGATGACAAAGTGTTGTTTTATAGAGCTTTGATTAAATTCCTTTAAAATGAATTCAATGAAGTGCCCCATGTTCCATTATGCTTATCTTTAGGATTCCACAGATTATAGTATTTCAAAACTTACGCAGTTTTTCTTCATGGTTTTCTTTTGAGGATATGTTATGTTTGAGGAGCTATTGAGAGACTTATGATCCATAGTTTCTGTTGCTGTCAGTGTTCTTCGCCAATATTGTAGCCAGAATTATATTCGAGTAAATAAGACAAAATTTTAAAAACAAGCTTAATATTTCCTTCTCTCTTACCATAAAGAGGGGAATAAAAGAAATAGCTAACTGAGCCATAAATATGATTAATAAAAGTTGATATATATATATATTTCTCTTAATCATATGATTGATAATAACTTCAAAATTAAAGACTCCCTGCACAGATCTTGATTTCGAAATATTTTATCCCGTGAAAAGGAATCAAAGCTTCTTGAACAAATGGCTGATTTCAGGGCTAGCACAGGAAGGTACAAGATGATCTGGAACATCCTGTTGTGTCAGAAATAAGTGCTCAAAAAATAAAATGGGGGCATGTCAATAGCAGCCTGCTTGAAGGGCCTCTCATTGGGCAAATGTGGGATAACTAGAGTATCAAAATAAGAACAGTAATGAATTATGATCCACTGAATAAAATAAGAATTTATTCATGTATTCTAACGAGAGAGAGAGATGGGGAAAAGGAAAAGCTGTTCTCTATAGAGCTTGCCCACTGATAGATGGAGAGAGTGGTGCAGTTGGAAAATCACCATTTTGCAACTATCATAGAAAAGATTGGTTTGGAAAACATCATCAATGGATTCTAAACCTAGGGGGAAAGTTTGATGAGAAGCAGTATATTTTTCAAATCTTCGAAGTATCTCTTCATGGATTTTCTATTTTTTTAGAAGTATAACAGAGTGGGGCAGGCCCAATCCTTAGCATATGGCCATTGCTGGGCACCATTCCCACACAACCCATTACCAGGCAGTGGTTACCCCAAAACCGCTGACACAGGATGGTTAGAGTGGTAGTTAGAGGTCCTATTCAATCATTGGTCAGCACCACAGGGGACCGCTCCCTCAAGCCAGCAACTGTCAATGAGCAACTGTTAGTAGTCTGCTCAGCCATTGGTTGCCACTAAAGAGAGCCCCTCCCCCAAGGACCAACTGTCAGTAAGTGACCGTTAGTGGTCCATTCAGCTAATGGTCGGTGGAATGGTGGTCATCAGGCAAAGAATGAGGTAAGAGTGGATCCTGGCCTTCTCACTGGGACTGTCAGGCTCACCTGGCCTCAGGCCAGTGGGTAAGCTGCAGGGCCCAGGGAACAGGCTAAGGGGATGTGTCCTGCAGAGCTCCACAGCCCTTGCCAAGGCTGCCCACTGGGCTACGCCCAGGCCTTGAGGCAGCAGTGAACCTCTCCCCAGTCCTGCCTCTGTGAACTAATGGCATAATCTGTCTGCCTGGGGTGTAGTCTGTGGGTTCTGCCTCTGCCGTGTGGGCAGCCTGAGGAGGCTGAGGGCCAGCTGAGTCCTAGATGCCTGGCTCCCCCAGTGATAACAGCCACCAACTTTGAGCTGCCCCTTAGCCAGGACCTGACCTCAGAGGGTGACAGTCTGTGCTTGGAATCTGGCCCTTTCTTGTCAGAACAGAGAATAACATTTGTTTGGTGATGCTTGCTAAGTCACTTCAGTTGTGTCCAGCTCTTTGCGACCCCATGGACTGTAGCCCGCCAGGCTCCTCTTTCCATAGGATTTTCCGGGCAAGAATACTGGAGTGGGTTCCTATGCCTTCCTCCAGGGGATCTTCCCAACCCAGGGATCAAACCTGTATCTCTTAGGTCTCCTGCATTGGCAGGTGGGTTCTTTACCACTAGCGCCACCTGTTTGGTGCAGGTTTACAGAAACATCAGTACCTGACCATGACTGGACACCAAGAACAAGGGATCTGACACCAAGAAGTCTGCAACAGCTAACCATGCCCCTTCCCCATCTTTCCTAGAAAAGGGCTTTGCTGAGAGTTTTGGGGGAGTTTGGGGTTTTTAAGGTATGAGCCACTCATCTCCTTGTATGGCCTTCAATAAACCTTTCTGTCTTCCAAACTCTGACATTATGGTATTGTTTGACCTCACTGTGCACCAGGCATATTGACTTGTGTTTAGGTAACAGAAGAGGGGAAAAGTAACTATAATAGTGGAAAAACTAGGCAAAACTTTAATCAGTGACCACATGCCTCCAGATGAGATACTCTGAGAAGGACATAATGTCACTTGAATCTAATTGTGAGGAAATGTCAACCAAACTTAAGAGAACATTCTCTTAAGTAACTGTCATGAAAGAACCCCATCCCAGAAAAAAATGTCGAGGAACTATTTAGTGAAAGGGACTAAAGAGACTTGATGGGACTTCCCTGTTCCCTGGTTAAGAACTCCCCTGTGAATGCAGGAGATGTAAAGAGATGTGGGTTTGATCCCTGGGTCAGGAAGATCTCCTGGAGGAGGGCATGGCAACCAACTCCAGTATTCTTGCTTAGAGAATCCCTTAGACAGAAGAGCCTGGTGGGCTACAGTCCTTAGTGTTGAGAAGAGTCAGACACAATTGAAGTGACTTAGCACGCAAACACAAGAAGACTTAACAATTAAAGTCGACACGTGATCTAAACTGTAACTTGTACCAGAGCAGGGAAAATACTATTAAAGATTAATTGAAACAGTTGACAAAGTTGGAATATGGACCACAGATTAGAAAAAAGTAGCTCCCACATTTGATAATTGTGTGGTGATTATATAAAGTAAGTTACTTTTCATAGTAAAAACACATTGAGGTATGAAGAGATAAGGAGGCATAATGCATGCAATCTATTCTCAAATGGTTCAAAAAATAAAAATATCTAGAGACAGAGAATGCAAATGTGGCAAAAAAAGTTGTTGAACTTGAATAAATAATATTCAGAAATTCTCTGTCCTATTCTTGCAATTTTTCTATACGTTTAAAAAAAAAAAAAACTTTAAGAGTTCTCCACTTTGTCTCTCTTAGGCTTCATCCCAAAATGGGCTAGAATGGGTTCATTCATCATGAACCTTTGTTTAGTTATTTTATTTCTACTATTATTACTAGTCAGATGGTAATTATCTTTTATCATTTTAGTTAATTATATACTATCAAAAGAAGGAAAGCAACTGACTTTATGAAAGGCAAAAAGCAATACCCTTTAAAAAATTTTTTGAATGATAGATTTTTAATGAGCCCAACATATCCAAAATATCACTTTAACAATTAACCGACATAAAATATTATTAATGAGATATCTTAGGTTTTTATGCTTGATAACATATCTTCAAAATCAATGTGTATTTTATATTTACAGCACATCTCAATTTGGACTTTTTTTTTTTTTTTTTGCCTCACTGCTTGGCTTGTGGGAATCTTAGTTCCCTGACCAAAGACTGAACCCCGGGCCACAGCACTAAAAGTGCCAGGTTCTAACCAATAGACTGCCAGGGAATGCCCCATGGATTTTTTAAAAAGTTGAAGTATAGTTGATTCACAATGTTGTTTTAGTTTCAGGTGTACAGCAAAGTGATTCAGTTATGCATATACATACACATATATATTCTTTTTTCAGATTTTTATCCATTATAGGTTATTACAAAATATTGAGTATAGCTTCCCGTACTATATAGTTGGTTCTTCTTGTTTATCTGTTTTGTATATAGTAGTGTGTGTATGTTAATCCAAACCCCCTAATTTATCCCTCCCCCATTCCCCACACATCTCAATTTGGATTGGCCACATTTCAAGAGTTAAATAGCCACGTGTGGTTGAATGACAGTATTTGACAGCACAATGCTAGGGAAAAAGACAAATGTAGTCAAGGGGACTTTCAAAATGCCATAGTAAATGCAGTGACAGAGATTATGTTCAGGATCACTCGACCACCAACGTTTAGACTTGAGCCTCCAGTGACCTTCCAACCCCAGACCTGTTCACACTCGAGAGACTTTGTCCACTTCAAACAATGGCCCCATGGCTGGCCTCAGCCAACCAAACTCAATATATCCAAAACAAAGTTCATCCTCTTATTTCAAATACCTCCTCCTGCTCTCTCATTTGATATTTCAGTCGATAGTACCATTATCTATCTGTTCACTCAAGCCATCTTCATTATATCTTTGGGCAAAGGAGCACTTATCTAGAAGATAATTTAAAATCTAAATGCTTATCAAAAAATGCACCTTCTTCTCCACCCCAACTGACTGAGCTTGTTCAGGCCACTTTTATCTCTCACAGGAGTTACTATAAGAATTCCCCTCCCAATTTTATTGAGATATAATTGACATACATCATTGTATAAGTTTAAGGTGTACAGCATAATGGTTGATACAGATGAGTAAAAAGCCAAAAAGAGAAAAATTTCCTTAAAAATATGAACCTCTTCATGAATTTCGTGGCATCTTTATGGAGAGCCATGGTAATCTCTGTATCATTCCATTTTAAGACAGGGAATATAGAAAAATAGATTGAACGGCATGACCTTTGCTTTCCCCAAGCTCAATACAATATGATTTCTCGAGTACCTTTAAGGACTAGATAATTTCTAATGCTGGGCTTCCCTGGTGGCTTAGTGGTAAATAATTCACCTGGCAGTGCAGGAAATGTGGGTTCAATCCCTGGGTCAGTAAGATCCTCTCGTGAAGGCAGTGAGAACCCACTCCAGTATTCTTGCCTGAGAAATCCCATGAATAGGAGGGGCCTGGCGGGCTGCAGTCTATGGGGTCACAGAACTGGACACACCTTAGCGACTAAGTTTAGTTCAGTTCAGTTGCTGTCGTGTCCAACTCTTTGCGACCCCATGTTTAGCGACTAAACAACACAACAATCTCTAATGTTAAGAGCAAGTCAGGGGGTCCCCGGAAGTTCAGACCTAGATACATCTTCTGGCATGGCCACATGCCAGCCCCTCTCAAACAATTCCTAATCCCAGTTGCAGGAACTTTTTATATTTGCAACTAAAATTTGATTCTAGATATTTTAAGAAATTAACTGAGACAGCTGTTTAGATGAATTAAGGTTAAACAAGGCAGGGAAATTAGCACACATTCCAGTCTTCCTAAAATTATTTTAGAAAATTAATTTTTCTACTTCCTATAAGCATTCATCAAGTTTCCCCTAAATAATTGTCAAGTTGGAGGGTTTTTTCCTTTTTTTCTAATTTTAATTTGTCTCATAATTCTTAAACATTACTTTCTAATTACAAATGTATGCATGCCTTTAAATTCAAACAGTTGAACTGTATGAGATAAAATGCATGCCATACACCTCTCAATTGTTTGAATTGTTCTCAGTTTGAAGGTGTTCTCAATTCAATTGTTTGAATTGAGAAGTGGGTTCTCAATACACAGTGGGTTCTCTCTAATGTTACCCACAAAGATAACAACTCTTATGATTTTACATCCTTCTAGACTTTTTTCTTTGCTTCTGTCACTGTATCTATCTGTATGTGTATACAATGTTTTAAGAAATGGTGATCATTTTGCACAGTTCTTTTATTTATTATTTAACACATAAATCTTTTTTAACCTTAATTTTTAGGGACTTCCCTGGCAGTCTGGTGGTTAAGACTCCACACTTCCTCTTCAGAGGGTGCAGGTTTAACCTTAGTCAGGGTATTAGGATTCCACATGCTAAACATCAGGGCTACAAAAGTTTTTTTAAATTTAATTGTTATTTTATCAAAGCTATGCATGTATAGTTTTTTTTTTTACAAGTAGTATAACAAATAATTCAACTAGCAAAAATTGCTTCTAATCATTATGTAACACATTCACATGGCTTAAAATTCAGAAAGTACAATGGTATACAACATGAATAATCTCCCTTCTACCTGTCCCTGAGATACCCAAATCTACTTATGGGCAACAAATGACATTGGTTTTTATACATCCTTCATTCATATACAGATACATGCACATACACACACACACACACATACACACCCACACACAGAAGATCTTTTTATATCATTACATAAAGGGGTTCCTCAATTGTATATAACTGTCATATTACATTGTATAGACATGGCTTTATTTCATTAGTCACCTGGTTATTTAGTCAGACTGTTTCTAATTCTTGCTCTTAAAAATAATCTGCTATGAATAACCTTGAATATACATCATTTTGCCAATATGTGGGTAATCTATGGTATAGATAGATTCCTAAAAGTGGAGCTGTGAGTCAAATTTTTCACAGATTAGGGCTTCTAAGAAGCAGATTCTGGGACAGAAATTTAGAGTTCAGGGTGTTTTTAGGGAGTGCCCTTGGGTTTAACAGCTGTGCAAGGGAGAAGGAGGAAGCGGGATTGAGCAAAAGAAGCTAAACTTTGGAGATGCCGCATGAAGCCTCAGCCAACTCCATAGGGAAGCCATGGACCTGAGATGACCTATCAGAAGTGGCCCGCATTGGGTGCCTGTTGTTTTAGTTGCTCAATTGTGTCTAACTCTTTGCGACCCCATGGGATTTTCCAGGCAAGAATTTTGTAGTGGGTTGCCATTTCCTTGTACAGTGGATCTTCCTGACCCAGTGATCTAACCCATGTCTCCGGCATATAGCAGGCAGATTCTTCACCACTGGGTATCTGGGAAGCCCTTACACAGTAAGTGAAAAAGGCCTTTATACCGCCTTCTCTGTTAGTCATTGGTTGTGGGCTGTCCCAGGAAGGCATCGACTTTTAGTGGGGCAATTCTTTGCAGCAAGGCAAAACTTTCAGGGGCTGACAGTTGAAGATTGTCTACTGACAGATCTTCCAGAAGCTGGAGCAATAAAACCTTCCTTGAAAGAGCGTATCTAGGTGTCCCATCTCCACGTTCAACCCCAAAGGGTATGTGACTTTGGTGGATTTTGCCAAATTGCCATACCAATTTATACTCCCACCTCGCAACTTATGAGAATGTCTGTTTACTCATATCCTCCCCAACTCAGAATTTTATCAAGCTTCTGAATCTTTGCCAATCTGATTAGGTGAAATGTGATGTCTTGCTTGCCTGCTTGCTAAATCACTTTAGTTGTGTCCAACTCTTTGTAATCCCATGAAATGTAGCCCACCAGGCTCCTCTGTCCATGGGATTCTCCAGGCAAGAATACTGGAATGTGTTGCCCTTCTCCAGGGATCTTCCTGACCCAGAGATTGAACACATGTCTCTTTATGTCTCCTCCTTGGCAGGCGAGTTCTTTACCACTAGCGCCACTTGGGGAGCCCAGTGATGTCCTGGTATAGTTTTAATTTTCCTATCTTTTTTTTTGAAGGAAGTCAAACTTCTTTTTGTCCTTTTTTTTTTCTTTGAAGTGTCTATTTCTATCCTTTGCATTTTTCCTACTGGGCTAATTTTTTTAAAGTAATTTGTAGGAACTCTTAATGTTAAAGATTAACATTTAACATTGCAGGCGGATTCTTTACTGTCTGTGTCACCATGGAAGCCAGACTTGATCCTTTTAAAATGTAAGCCAGTCATTTCACTTCCTCAATGTATCTCCATTTCCCTCTGTCACGCAAGTGTATGTTTCTCGGTTCTTTGTCTCGTCACAACAAAGATTTGGAGCGATGGACATTAAAGCCCTCGGCGCGTCACAGCTCTCGGGTCTTGGACAAACAGTGCTACAGCTCTTAGGCAAATCAGTGTTACAGCTCCATTTTATTTAGAAGATAGCAGGAGAATCCAAGACTCAAAGAGAAGAGAGTGGAGGAGTGCATGGGGAGGGAGTGGGGGAGAGGGAGAGAGAGAGACAGAGAGAGAGAGAGAGAGAGAGAGAGCGCGTGCAGGCACGCGGGAGAGAGAGTCCCAGAGAAAGTGCTTTGGCTCCTCCTTTTATATGTTTTTTCTTCCACCTGGGCCTGCCCTATGCAAATTGGGCTTAGCCAGGAGTGCTGTTTGTTCTGTTTGTTCTGCCTGAAGTCTTCACTCTGGTCCTCCGATCTTCCTTGTCTTTTAGCCACCGCCATTTTGGACTCCTTTTCCCTATTCTACCTACCTAACACCTCAGAGAGAAAACAATTATTACAGTGATCAGCAGGGCTGTGCAAGACACATCTCCCTTCTTGTACCTCTCTGACTTCATTTCCTACTGCTGCTTGGGCGTCTCTCCCTCTCAAGTTTCTCCACCCTCACTAGAAGTTCCCTCTGCCTACAAAGTTTTCTTCTGCGAGAAAGCTACATGACGAATTCCCTGATTCCAATCCTTTTCAGGATTGAATTCTTGGGTCTTACCTGAAGTATCACTTCAAAGTGATGTTTATCCTCATAATCCTATTTTAAATTGTTATACACACCCTACACCCCTCCCCAACTAGAATAATTTTAATCTTCCTTACCCTGCTTTACATTTTCTTTTAAAAATAACATTTACTGCCTTCTAATTGGGCTTCCTGGTGGGCTCAGATGGTAAAGAATCTGCCTGCAATGTGGGAGGCCTGGGTTCAATCCCTGGGTTGGGAAGATTTCCTGGAGGAGGGCATGACAACCCACTCCAATATTCTTGCCTGGAGGATCCCCACGGACAGAGGAGCCTGGCGGGCTACAGTCCATGGGGTCGCAAAGAGTCAGACACGACTGAGAGACTAAGCACAGCACTGCCTTTTAATATAGAAGAATATTATGTTTATTATCTCACTGTCTGTTATAGAATGAAAGCGCCATGAGAACAGTGTTTGTGGCTCAAAGTGAACATTCAATAAATATTTATTGTAAATTAGTATCTTTTTCCTTTGTATGGTTCAACTCATCAGAAAAGCTATTTTTGTGCATTGTGGATCCCCCTGTCTCAACCTTTTGTTTTGTTTACCACCTGTGTATCTGTCATTCATGAACTTCCCTTCATTATCAATTTGAGAATCCCCTTCACCTCTCTCCTATGGTAAATCTCCTGGTACCAGTATCCTTGTTGTCTTTCTTGTTTTTCTCCCTCTTTTTCATGAGCATTTCCTCTTGCTTAGTTTATTCTTTCTTTTTGATGATAGCTTTCTAAGAAAGAATGTGAAGTTTCTGAGAAATATGTCAGAAATTGTCTTTCATCTGGCTGTAGGCTTAACTGATAGTATGACCAGGTATAGAACTCTAGATTAGGAACAATTTTTCTTGAGAAGTTTTGAGACATTTCACCACTCTCTTCCAGCTTCCAGTGTTGGTCTCAAGAAGTGTAGTGAAATTTTAATTCTTGATCTTTTATACATGTTTTCTCTTTGAAAGTTCTTAGGGCTTCTCTTTTTTCCCCAGGGCATGATGTATCATGTTGTGGGTATTTTTCATATTTAATCTGCTTGCCATTCAGTAGGTCCTATAGCAGGGGACTTGTGTCCTTTAGTTCTAGGACCTTGATTTGCTTCTTTGATAATTTCCTCCTGTCTGGCTTCCCTGTTCTCTCTAGAATTTCTTCAGAGGTGATCTCTTTTCAAAAAACACTCAGTAGGTGGTGTCTAGATTGCTACTTACTAGACATAATTTGCATGATAGTACAGAAAGGGAAATGAAAGACACAACAGAATCCAAGGTTTAATAATACACGAAATCCTCATCAAGAGACAAAATCAGTGGGCTATTACTTTCTAAAGATAGCTGAGCTAAGGTTGTCTCTTGTATCAAACAGGGAGTGATCACCACTTTTAAGGCTCTCCAGATATCCTAAAACCTCCAACAGTATCTAGCACATTGTGGGAAATTGGTAAATATTTACTGAATGAATGTCCTTCACAAGTATTTGCACTTAAGTACATTCATTAGACGGAGAAGGCAATGGCACCCCACTCCAGTACTCTTGCCTGGAAAATCCCATGGACGGAGGAGCCTGGAAGGCTGCAGTCCATGGGGTCACTGAGGGTCGGGCATGACTGAGCGACTTCACTTTCACTTTTCACTTTCATGCACTGGAGAAGGAAATGGCAATCCACTCCAGTGTTCTTGCCTGGAGAATCCCAGGGACGGCGAAGCCTGGTGGGCTGCTGTCTATGGGGTTGCACAGAGTTGGACACGACGGAAGTGACTTAGCAGTAGCACATTCATTAGATAATAGAAAATAAACACTTGCACACACACCTCAAGCAGCATATTCTGGGGAGTTCCTAATTTTTATCTCTTAAAACATTTAAAATAATGATGATCTGGTATTTATATTTTTTGTCACATCTACTTCTCTATCAACCTGGAGTCACGATTCATATTCACTCTGGAGTAAAGGGAGCTATTTTGCTATAATAAGTATCAATTTTGATATTTCAAAATTTTAATATCATTTTGATGTTTGACATTGACTGTCAACAATTTAAAGTTTTTTTATTAAGTGCTGGCTATATTCCAAGGTGAGGGGCTTAAAAGTAAGCCAACAAAATATACTGTTTCTTTTTTCCCAAATCAAACTTCCTTTCATTTTTCTTGATGAATATCATATGATTTTTTTCCCAAGCCAAGTGACTTTGACTTTATTTATTCTTTTAGGAAATTGAGACAAATACATTCAATGACTCTACTTCTTGCCCAGCATGGCATAGAATGGTATTTGAGACACTAGGTAGGTGAATTCGGTCCAGTATCAGTTGGCTTTGAGGATGCCCAGCATTTGCTATTTACAGTTTTGTTTGCTTTGCCCTATGAAAAAAGCACACCAAAGCTATATAGTATTACTGGTGGTAGGTGGAAAAAACATGAATAAACCAGGAAGTATGGTTGATCTTTTCCTTGTTTACCTTTTATTTTTCCTTCTGCTGATATGCCTTACTCAACAGCATGTAGAAACACAGGTCCTTAATATCTCATACCCACCCATAAGAGCTAAGAAGAAGTGAAAGAGCAGAATTTGAATTCAGAATTGAGAAGAATTCTGTTGTACATAATCACATCATCCCAAAACTAGAGAATAGCTCTTAAATAGTGGATAGACCTTTGAGGTCAAATCCAGGAGATCGCTAATTAAGACCTTAAAAAACATTCAATGGTTTACATGTAAATTATTAACAGTAAGTTAAAGTATGTATTCTAATCTTAAGTCATCTATTGATCTATATAGTTTTCCAAGAAATTGTTTGTACTTGCTATAAACAGTTGTAAGGTTAACCCAGGAGGCTAAATTCTTGGGTAAAGTGTATCAATTTGAATCCTTGAAGAAGCGGACACCAAGATGAGATCTGATGTGTAAGGGATTTATTGGAGGGAATGCTTATGAAAGACAAAGGGGAAAGGAGAAGGGGCATACAGGGAGAATGAGGGAGGTCTAACGCCTGTGACAGGAGAGAGAGAAGGAAGGATTGTATGGAAAGAACCTCAAACCATAGAGCAATTCTGAGAAAATCTAACCCAGGCCAATGGGGAATCCCTGAGCTGAAGTTGCCAGTTAAAGGAATCCTGCTTTGTGGAGGAATGGAATGGAATGTTCTTACATCTTGCTGCCATTGACTGGGAATAGCCTAAGGGTTTCCCTGGTGGCTCAGATGGTAAAGAATCTGCCTGCAATGTGGGAGACCTGGGTTTGATCCCTGGGTTGGGAAGATCCCCTGGAGAAGGAAATGCCAACCCACTCCAGTATTCTTGCCTGGAGAATCCCCATGGACAGAGAAGCCTGGTGGGCTACAGTCCATGGGGTTGCAAATGGTTGGACACGACTGAGCGACTAAGCACACACAGCACAGCCTAAGGGAAGCATGGCCTGACCCAAAAGCATCAGAGTAAAAAATGTATCAATGGTCAATCAGCTATGCTCCCTGCAGCAATATCTCTTAAAGGAAATCTGAGTGGGCACTTCCATGACTACTACAGTCTACCTCTTATTCTGCACAAACCCATTTCTTTGTGTATGTTTGGGAAATAGATTTGCCATGGTTCCTATGGGCTTCTTTTCCCATGGGGAAACATAGAAGTGGAATATTAGTAGGACTAAACTACAGTCTCCCAAAACTGCAATTAGTCTCAGGCTGTCATTTCGCTCCTTAACTATCCATTCTAAGTTTCTTGTGCCCTCAACTATTACCTCCTCAGGTCGTTATCATTAATCATGTGAATGTATTGTAGTCAACTGAGTATCTGTCTTAGTTTTAGGAACATGTTTTCTAGTAATATGTTCATGAGCTGGAAAATGTGAAAAGTTCCTTTAATTAACTAGCCAAGGACCCTGTCTTACATGACTTTAAAAATTTGAATCATGTCCTCTTAATTTCTGAACAATTGTGGTACTGATATTTGTGAACAAAATAAAGTAGATAATGAATCATGGAGCATGTGAAGAGGCCACTGTTTTATTGGAAATACTTTTTGGCTCATTATTAGGTATTTTTTTCAATGGCTCTAATATTATGTAACATATTTTACTATTAGAAAATTTCTCTACACAGATTATATTTGATAGAAGTGAAACAGATGACATGCCATACCTTTGTATTTAGAGGGGTTATATTCTTTTATATTTTTATTATTGATTCTCTTTTATAGGCCTGTATATTTAAATTACTGAATTCCCTTAGGCCACTTTTTTTAATTCTCTGGGTTTCAGTTCCTCAGCTATAATCTATTATGGAATTTGTCACTACGTCATGAAAATTAATTAGGAATAGTATTTATTATAACTCAGAGAAGGCAATGGCACCCCACTCCAGTACTCTTGCCTGGAAAATCCCATGGGTGGGGGAGCCTGGTAGGCTGAAGTCCATGGGGTTGCACAGAGTCGGACACGACTGAAGCGACTTAGCAGCAGTAGCAGCAGCAGCATTTATTATAACTAAGTTTTAAAATATCTGTGAGGACTAATTGTTAATACCTATTAAGTTCCAGAAATTTTTTGGCTCAAAACAAATATAATCATTTTCATTTTATGCAACATAACTATTATCTTTTCAGCATGTTTTTGGGCAGTCTTCATAAATGGCAGAAATTAGAGGAAGATGAAAGCCACAGATTTTGACTAGCAGTATAAAACATTTTCTTTGGACTTTTGTGCAAACAATTTAAAAGTTAAAAGTAATTGGAATTTCTCCCACATATCATATGGGTATATTAGAATCATTAACATTTAGAACCATTATAGATGATGCAAGATAAATTGTTCAGTATTTCAGAAGTAACCAAATACCTGAGAAGGGGAACTTCTTCTTTATAGGAGAATTCTAACTAATACTTACAGAAAAAAGTTAAAGAATTTTAAATTATGCAACTCCTAATGAAATAATGGACCTAGGCAATGATAACCAATAGATGCTAAGACCACTAAAAGGAAGGTTGAGTGGAGAACTTTATGATGGATCCATCTACCTGAAAACACTTGTCTACTAGTCAAAACTAAACATCATTAAAAGTAGGACAGAAACTTCCCTGGCAGTATAGTGGCCTTGAGTCTGTGTTCCCAGCGCAGGAAGCGTGGGTTCAATCCCTGGTCAAGGAGCTGGTTCACACATGCTGCAGTTGAGACCCAGCACAGCTAGATAAATAAAATGTTTAAAAAATTCTTGAAAAAATAAATTAAGACAGCCTTGGTATCAGGTTGGGATCCTAGAACAGAAAAAGGGCATTCGGTGAAAACTACGAAATTTCAGTTACTGAACAAACTTGGATCTGCTGGCCTACCATGCAGCAAAGTCAACTTACTGACATCAGGTTGTGGTGAAGGAAAATACAGGGTTATTTGCAGGGTGCCAAGCAAGGAGAAGGAGCTGCTAATGTGCAGTAGACCTAAATTCCCAAATGGCTTTCAGAGAAGAGTTTTTTAAAGCAACATTTGAGGTGAGGATTGCAGCTCATGGACTTTCTTCTGATTGGTTGGTGTGAGGTAACAGGGTGATGTTTTGGGTATCTTAATCATCATCCCTCTGTTTCCAGCCAGTGTAGGGTCTATGTGCTTGTGGTCAGCATGCAGTCATCACCCTCCACCTGCGTGGAAGTCTTAGTTTCTGCAGAACAACTCAAAGATATGCATAGATTGTTATGTGTATCTCTTGAGGAAGAGCTAGGACTCTGTTTTATTGCTGAAGCCATCTTTCTTAACTGCTTTTCCTTCATCCTTTCTCTAGTAACTGTTTCTGAGTCTTTGAAACTCAGGGAAGGCCTAGGAGACTAAAACCTTTGTTGACAAACAAGAAACAGGGACATGGAGGGGCTTCAGTACCTGGGAGATACTATGAACTTTAGTTAAAATAAGGTATCAATATTAGTTTATTAATTGTAACAAATGTACCATACTAGCACAAGATGTTAGTAATGGGAAAGCTGTGGGAATGGAGATAAGATAAATACAGGAACTCTACTATTTGCTCAGTTTTTCAGTAAATCTAAAATTTTTCTAAAAATAAAGTAATACAAACAATTAGACAAGCAGATATTATGTTCCTCCTGATGTAAGGAAATAGGAAGTACAAAGAACCACCTACAAAGTATTCCTGACAAAAGGATCGGATCTAGAATCTAATCAAGCATCCAGATCAAATTACTAGTTTATTGGAAATGTGATGGATAGATGACTATATTAAATAGTACCACAGTTCAGTTCAGTCGTTCAGTCATGTCTGACTCTTTGCGACCCCATGAATTGCAATAGTACCACAAGGATGCAATAAACCAAATCCAAAATGCGGGATTTTTACAAAAGACATTGTTTCATAAATAAATAAGTGGTATAAAAAAATGGAAGAGAAGAAACTGTAATACACTATAGACTTAAGAGATGTGTCAACCAAATGCAATATGTTTATTTTGAATCCTGTTTTGATGAAATCAACTGTGAAAAGTTATTTGGTGAAATTTGGACAAGGATGAGGGATTAAATAATATTGAGAAATTACTTTTGATTTGTTAGGTGTGATAATGACATTGTGGGTTTTTTGAAGTTTTTATCTGAGAGATAAACATCTGAAATATTTTAATTTAATATGAAAAAGTGGAAATTTTTCATGTTTTCCAAAATGGAAAAGTATAAAATTAGATCCCTACTTTACAGTATATACAAAAATAAATCCTAATTAAAGATCCAATTAGATTAACTTTTAAGTTAAAACTTGCATATTGCAAAAGTTATTATAAGCCACATGAAAAGACAAGCCATTTCTGTTCAGATACCCTATAAAAAACTGAGCATGAGTATTGCAGCATTTTTTATAATAGCAAGATTTGAAAAAATCTAATATCTACTAATAGAAGAATACAATCACTATGATTTATTCATTCTATAGTTCGTCTAGTCAAGGCTATGGTTTTTCCTGTGGTCATGTATGGATGTGAGAGTTGGACTGTGAAGAAGGCTGAGCGCCAAAGAACTGATGCTTTTGAACTTTGGTGTTGGAGAAGACTATTGAGAGTCCCTTGGAACTGCAAGGAGATCCAACCAGTCCATTCTGAAGGAGATCAGCCCTGGGATTTCTTTGGAAGGAACGATGCTAAAGCTGGAACTCCAGTACTTTGGCCACCTCATGCGAAGAGTTGACTCATTGGAAAAGACTCTGATCCTGGGAGGGATTGGGGGCAGGAGGAGAAGGGGACGACAGAGGATAAGATGGCCGGATGGCATCACTGACTCGATGGACGTGAGTCTGGGTGAACTCCAGGAGTTGGTGATGGACAGAGAGGCCTGGTGTGCTGCGATTCATGGGGTCGCGAAGAGTCGGACATGACTGAGCGACTGAACTGAACTGATAGAAATCTATGCCACATAAATATAACAACATAGATAAATCTCTAAAATATGATGTGTAAAAAGATTAAATTTCAAAAGGTAAGATGAAACATTATGCCAGTATTGTTTAAAGTTTAAAAACACATAACGCTATGTTATTAATGGACACACATAAGGCAGAAGTATAAAAACAAACATGGAAAGAATATATACCACCTCGAAGATGGTCATTATCATGAGAAAAAAGAGAAAGAGAAAAAAAGGCTGGGTTTTAACTTATCTAGAGCTTTTTGATGATTCAAGAAAAAAACAGAAGCAAATAAAGTGAAATCTGCCTGGTGCACATACAGGTGTTAGTTACACTATTTTGTGCACGTTTGCCATATTTCGTAATGGAGAAAGTTGGAAGACATGGCTGAAGTGAAAATGAAAGGACACATAGTCAACTATTTTGCCATAAACTTGATTGACATCCTTAACCAGGTGACTCTGAAATATGATCCAGAACCATAAAGTGTCTAGAATAATTCTTAAGGAATGGAGTTCCCCACCTATCTTTTTTTTCCAGGATGGCTTCTCAAGTCAAATGACTTTGGATTCATGGGGATGGGCCTAGTATTAGAATCATGATGTGTTATTATGCATTCTTTTCTCAATTCAATATTATTAAATGCTCACTTGGTCCGAAATACTATACTAAGCTTCCAGCCTCTTCAAAACCTAATTTCTTTCCAAGCTAAATGATAGCAACCAGTATTGACTCTAGATGGTGAACTAAATGAGTGTGAATCTTACTCTACAAACTTGGATGCACAAGATATAAAACATTAGTTTTTAAAAATTAAAGCTATAGCCCCATTTGAAAGCTGATAGGAAATTTAGTCTTATTTTCTTTTGGTGCCCTGGTTATACTAGGTTGGTGCAATGTAATTGTGGTTTATGCATTGTTGAAATTTGCTGTTTGATATTAAAACACTTTCTAATTAAACATGGATATGTCGCTGCTGCTACTGCTGTTAAGTTGCTTCAGTCATATATGGCTGTGCAACCCCACAGACGGCAGCCCACCAGGCTCTGCCGTCTCTGGGCTTATATTGCATTTTAATACTCATTTTTTGCTTTATGTTTTTTTTCTAATGATATTTCTTGCTGTTAATTTTATATTTATTTTAGACTAGAGAAATGATGTTAGACACAAAGGAAATTTGAGTAATTTTAAAATTTGAGTTCAAAATGCATCATAAAGCAGTGGAGACAACTTGCAACATCAACAATGCATTTGGCCCAGCAACTGCTAATGCATGTACAGTGCAGTGATGGTTCAAGAAGTTTTGCAAAGGAGATGGGAGCCTTGAAGGTGAGGAGCACAGTGGCTGGCCATTGGAAGTTGATAACAACCAATTGAGAGCCATCATTAAAGCTGATCCTCTTAAAACTACACAAGAAGTCGCGGAAGAACTCGACATTGACCATTCTATGGTTGTTGAGCATTTGAAGCAGATTGAAAAGGCGAAAAAAGCTCAATAAGGGGGTGCCTTTTGAGATGACCACAAATCAAAAGAAATGTCATTTTGAAGTGTCATCTTCTCTTATTCTACACAACAACAAGACATTTTTCAATCAGATTGTGATGTGCGATGAAAAGTGGATTTTTGACAACAACCAGCGATGACCAGTTCATCCTTCAGTTAGACCTTGAAGAAGCCCCAAAGCACTTCCCAAAGCCAAACTTGCACCCAAAAAAAGGTCAGGGTCACTGTTTGGTGGTCTGCTGCCCATCTGATTCACTACAGCTTTCTGAATCCCAGTGAAACCATTTCATCTGAGAAGGATGTTCAGCAAATCTATGAGATGCATGGAAAACTGCAGTGCCTGTAGCTGACATTGGTCAACAGAAAGGGCCCAATTCTTCTCCATGATAATGTCCAATTGTACATCTCACAACCAGTGCTTCAAAAGTTGAATGAATTAGGCTACGAAGTTTTGTGTCATCGACCATATTCACTTGACCTCTCGCCAACTGATTACCACTTCTTCAAGCATCTTGACAACTTTTTGCAGGGAAGATGCTTCCACAACCAGCAGGATGCTGCAAACGCTTTCCTAGAGTTGGCGAGTCCCGAAGTACAAGAATAAACAAACTTATTTCTCATTGGCAAAAATGTGTTGCTTATAATGGTTCCTATTATGATTATCAAAGATGTGTTTGAGCCTAATTATGATTTAAAATTCATTATCTAAAACCGTAATTACGTTTGCACCAACCTAATATTATCTCAATAACCGCCTTGATAATTCACTTCTTATTGGCTGTCTTCATTCTCCTATCTTACTTCTCCATTGCCTTACTCTCCTAAATAAACTCATTACATCTGAATCTTCTTTGGTATGTTTGAAGGAACCCAAACAGAGGCAATTAAGCATTAGGGCATCCCTACCTCACCTCAACCTCTTTGTTCATAAATGTAAGAGTTATTTAATAACGGTGAACTCAACTAATCTATTTTTCAGCATAGTAAGCTTCCTTTACCGGCAATTAATTGTACTGACATTTTAATGACATGTTTTCAAGAATGCACCTTGTATAAATGCATGTCATAACATACACCAACAAGATGTTCCAGTACTGATTCATGGGTCACAGGTAGTCATGGAATTATGATACATTTTATGGGTGTATCATACCTCACTAGGCTTGAGCTTCCATCTAAATGCTCAGGAAATCTATTTACTGGACAGCCAGGATACCAGTCAGAACATATCAGAAGAGAATTTCATAAAAATAAAAGAAATAACACATGTTAGGAACTCTGCACACCTTACATAATAGAGGGTTCTCCTCCCAATCCAATGAATGGTGTGGCTCTCTTCCAGTGCTTTTTTTTTTTCTTTCCCTAGGTTGGCTTCTCAGTCTTTGAATTCATAGGGATGGGCCCAGTATTAGTATATTATATTTCATTATACATTTCTCTCTCAATCTAGTAGAAAATTACTAATGCTTACTATGCACAAACTAATTTGCTAGTGTTCCAGCCTCTTCAAAACTTACTTTCTAAGCTAAAGCATTTAGTTAGTAACACTAACTATATACAGATTGTGAATCCAACCCTTGCTTGTCCTATTTCTCCACAAGCACATTAATTATTTCTCTTCCAAGGGACTACTTCTTGACTGTTGTCTAGCAAATCACCTCTTTTTCCCCTCTGGCTTACCATCATTATGCCCTAGGTAGGTAGAGTCTGGTTTAGTCTCTCAATGAGGAGTAATGAACACAACTCCATAGCCTAGATAAGGCTTTATTCTGAGTAGCAATTAAAGTACAGCCACATCCCTTAGGAAGCTGCCTTCCTGTCTCCTGAATTAATTTAGGGGTGGGAAATTGGAACACAAAATACTTGCTCTAGTTAAGTCAGATTAAAAAAATAGTACTTTGGTGTGTTTTAATTTTTTAATTATGAAAGTGATGTATGCACGTGACTTAAATTTTTTAAACAGTACTCTAAGGTACAAAATATTTTAAAATAAAGGTATTTCTATTTCTTGATTTATCAACTTTCAATAGTATATATTAATTGCTGATTTATGAAAAATAAAAAATTTAACACTCTTAAATATCTTCTTTCCTTTATTTTTATTTTACTTCTCACTTTTCTTTATTCTTTATTTTTTACTTTTTGTTGTTTTTTTTCCTAGTGGTTGACTTCATAACTCTAAATTAGGTCTTAATCTCTCAATTTTAGTTTGAAAACTTTCTAATTTCACCAGACTAATGTATTGTGGGATTGTTATCAATGTCTAGAACAAGACAGGTGCTTTATCTAGTACATTTAAAATGTAGCCAATAATTCTATGGAGTTGAAAACTATTATCATCCTTTAAGTAATGGAGCATTTAGTATAAAACTAATAAAAAAACAATAGGGTTATGGAATTTCTATATTTTGAAAAAACTCAGACTTTATGAAATATGAAATCTTATTTATATGAAAATGAATTTTAAAAATTTACCATGATTTTTATATCTCCTCAACAATTCACTTTTCTTAGAGAAGGAGTTAGAATCATTGTAATTCAGCTAGCCAGACATGACTGAGGGACTAAGCACACACACACAAATCCCTCTTAATAAATAAATAGTTCTAATTAAATTTTCAAAATAAGAACATCAACAGCTTTAATTATGAATAGTACACAGTCCAGTTTATCCCATATCAGGGTGCATTTGCTAAGCTCTTTGTCATGTGATAACCATAAAAAGCACTGATTTAGACTCTGAGATAACATCTAATTTAAGATGAAGCAACAGAAATACAAGTGGTTATCTAAGAAGGTTCCCCAACCACTTCTTCTATCTACAGGAAAAAAAAAAAAAAGCAGGATGAGAGAAAGTTAGGGGAAGACTAGCTCCAAAGAAAATGAAAACCCTGAAATTTCTACACAAAGATGCAAAATAGATGTACTATGTGCTATCAATGATTATATCTTTGCAAAAAGTTAAAAACCTATTCCAAGTAAGATTAGATAAAAAGAGAGAAGAAAAAGTGGGAAGTGGTCCTCAGGCAATGTTTATATACTGGTTAAGTCAGAAACAATACTCTAGAAATAAATTACTTTTAACTGTCATGGAGTACTTTATAGTATAAATTCTCATTTTGCTCAGAATTGTATTTAGGATGAAGGAGAATAATAGTTATTTCTATCTCAAATTCTGTAAACAGTTACAGCCCTAATACTATATCCTGAAAATTTCGGTTCTCATTTGTTATCCTGTAAAAGCATATTTTGCAGTGCAAGCATCAAAATGCCACCGTTAGCTTTCTAAAAATAAAGTTGTCTTTTATCCTGCAAGGATTTTATATATTAGTATTAACTAAAGACTAAAGTATCCACCTGAATTCTGTGAAGAATGTTGGTCGGCAGTGTGCCATGGGGAAAGACACTCTGAATTGGCCTTTGAAGTAGAGCTAGATTCTTACTTCAGTTAGTTGTTAACCTCTCTGAGCTTTTGTTTCCTCCTCTGATAGTGAGGATATAATATATGCCATCCTACTTCCCTGATGAATTTTGAGGATCAGAATGAGATACTGTATCTGAAAATGCATTATCATCTATAAAACACTATGTAAGTACTTATTATTACCTCAATAGATATTCATGGAGAGTCTAATATAAGAATAATGTATTAGGTAATATGAACACAGAGGAAAAGAAATTAATCTTATCCTCAGAAATAAAGAGATTCCTTCAACAATAACAAACAGCTAAGAGGAGGAAGAAGGGAAGAGGAAAGGGGGGAAGGGGGAAGGACAAAGAGAAAGAGACATTGGCTAACATATTTTATTGTTTTGCTCGGTCATATTTGATAGTGTCTTTTGGTCATCAGTACAGGGGTCATGGAAAAGTAAAGAAGGTATGCTCTAACTTCTCAGTGTTCTTCCCTCTACTTTCATAGTGACCAAAGTTATTATTTTAAAGAAAGGTTAAATATATGAATTATTTTATTTAATCCTCACAAAACACTACAAGGCAGATATTATTAATCTTTTACAAATGAGGAAATCAAAGCTCAAAAAGTTTAAAGTTATTGGTTTGAAGACCCACATCCAGTAAATAACTGTCCCAGATCTTCCAACTTCAGGTCCAGTGCTTTGGATTTCTGTTTACTGAAGCAATTTCTTCTAATTTCTTCATCCCTGGGTCTTCCAGAAAAATATTATTTCTAATTCTACCTGAAAACTGACAGTTGTGTAATAGTCAGAACTGAAAACAAGTCAATTGTTCACCTCTGCATGAATGGACAAGGACGAAACACCCTGAACAGCCAAAACTATCTTGAGAAAGAAAAACAAAACTGGAGGCATCATGCTTCCTGATTTCAAACTATATTGTTATTGTTCTTCAGTCACTCAGTCAGGTCTAACGTGCTCTTTTCATGTCCAGTGATTCAGCTCTTCCCATCAGGTGGCCAAAGTATTGGGGCTTCAGCTTCAGCTTCAGCTTCAGCATCAGTCCTTTTAATGAATATTCAGGGTTGAGTTCCTTTCAGATTGACCGGTTTAAACTATCTTACAAAGCTGTAGTATTCAAAACAGTATGATATTAGCATTAAAACAGACACAAAGAATAGAGAGCCCAGAAATAAACCAGAAATAAGCACATATATGATCAATTAATTTATGACAGAGGAGCCAAGAATATGCAATAGGGAAAGGATTGTCTATTCAATAAATGGTCCTGGGAAAACTGGACAGTCACATACAAAGAATAAAACTAGACCACTAGCTTATACCACAAAAATTAATTCAAAATGGATTAGAGGCTTGAATATAAGATCCGAAACCATAAAAATACTAGAAGAAAACAGATAAGCCCCTTGACATTAGTCTAGATGGTTTTTATAGATTTGACATGAAAAGCAAAGGTAACAAAAGTAAAAATAAAAGCTGACTCTATCAAACTAAAAAACTTCTGAACAGCAAAGGAAGCTATCAACAAAATGCAAAGGCAATCTATTGAATGGGAGAAAATATTTGCAAATCATTTATCTAAGGGGTTAATATCCAAAATACATAAATAACTCATACAGCTCAGTAGTATAAAAAAAAACTAATTAAAAAAACAGTAGAAGATCTAAACAGACTTTTTTTCCAAAGAAGACATATAAATGGTCAACAGACACATTAAAAGATGCCCATCACTAATCATTATGAGAATTCAAATTAAAACCACAGTGAAGTATCATCTCATACTTGTTAGAATGACTTATTAAAAAGAATAACAAGTGTTGGCCAGGATATGGAGAAAGAAGAAAGCTTGTGCATTTATAGTAATATAAATTGGTGAAACCACTATGGAAAACACTGTGGAGTCTCCCCAAACAGTTAAAAGTAGAACAATCATATAGTCCAGCAATTCGAGTTCTGTATATTAAGTAAAAGCATTAATTTGAAAAGATGTTTGCAACCCCATGTTCATTGCAACATTATTTACAATACCTAAGATATGGAAACAACCTAAATGTTCATCAGTGGATGGATGGGTAAAGAAAATATAGCATATATATTATTCAGTCGTAGAAAAGTGAAATCTTGCCATTTTCAACAACATGGGCCTTGAGGTTTAAAAGTCAGACAACTTGGTTGGGCCTTGAGGGAAGTGAAAGTCAGGCAGAGAAAGACAAATACCATATAATTTCATCCATACAGAGAATAATTGGAGGATGCCAGAAGTAGTGGGTATGGGGAAGAAATGGGTGAAAGAAGTAAAAATTTACAAATTTCCAGTTATAAAGTAAGTCATGGGGATGTAATATACAGCACTGTGACTATAGTTAATAATACTATATTATATAGTTGAAAGTTGCTAACAGAGTAAATCTTAAAGACCTCATTACAAGAAAAAAATTCTGTAACTGTGTATGGTAATAGATGTTAACTAAACTTACTGTGGTAACAATTTCACAATATGTACAAATATCAAATCATTATGTTGTACACCTGGAACTAATATAATATTGTATGTCAAGTATATCTCAATTAAAAAAAATACATGAACAGGCAAATTGACATATAGCCATACAAGGAAAACTATTTAGCTTTCTGAAAAAGAAAAACTCATTGATGTGCACATTATTGAATCTCAGAATAATTATGCAGAGTGAAAAACAAGCAGGAAAAAAGAATATATATGGTTTGATCCATTTATGTATTAATTGTAGAAAATGCAAACTAATCTTTAGTAACAGAAAGTAGATTAGTGGTTGCTTGGGGATATGAGTAGAGGGAGGGCAGGATTACAAGGAGGTACAAAGAAATTCTGGGAGTAGATGGAAATGTTATTTTAACATTTCTGATGAATACATGTATCAAAACTGGTCAAACTGTACACTTTAAATATGAGCAAGTTAGTATTAATATATCAATAAATCAATAAAGATAGAGGAGGCTATTAAAGAAACATTTATTGTTTTAATTTTCTGTAGAATGATCTGTGATTCTTTCAAAGAGCAGTCTATATTTTCCATAATTCAAGACAGTTCATTTAATCAGGTAGGTTTAATAATTTGACTGTTTTAATAAGTGGATTTTACAACACTGACACCTTTATTTTAAAATCTAGACACTTTACAGAAAGCTAAGGAGAGTGTTAGAATTCTTTCTTAGCAGGTGGCCTGCCAGTCTCCAATATCTTTGTTTGTAGAATTTGTAAGGTGAATAAATTTGTCTCCTTGTATCCAGTATTAAGCTTTGGAGTTGCAAGAAATGGGGAATTACTCATAGACTTCTAAAGAAAGAAAGGCTATTGTAAAGCTACACTTAGACTAAAATTGGAACTGGATTTCAAAACTGGAAAGTCATCAGGAAGTGAAGCAACTCTAGGAATTAGATGTCCTTTCAGTCTTTCTTGTGGGCAGTCTGCTCTCTTTCTCTTCTTCTTTCTCTTTTATAGCAATTTTTTCTCTCTACATATCTACTCTATTTTCTTCCTTCTACTCCTTGCTTTATTCACTTTTTATCCTTCCATACCTAAAATATCTTGTTTGCCTCCTCTGGATCCACTCTTCACCCTCTCCAGTGTTCTCTTTTCCAGTAAATCTGGCCGGTACAGATTATACCAACAGAATGAGGTCAGTGTATTTATTCTCCCGGCTCCCTCTGCAAGGTCACTTTAGGCAGACTGTATCTCTCAATTGCAAATCACCGCTCCTCTCAAGATGACTCACTCTAAACAACTCTCCCTTTCCACCTGCTTCTTTGCTTTGCCTCTTCAGGTCTAGGGGTGGTAACAGCTCCCTTGCTACTAAGATTGGGTTCCTCTGCTGTCATTGTGGCTTCCCCACTCCCTGCCCACACATTTGTTATTGGTTCCTTGGTAGATAAACTCTCCTCAACTTATCCTTATCCACACATGTCATCTGTTTTTTTAATTAGGAGCCTGAGTTACATACTTGTTTCTCTGTTATTTTCTTTTTTATCTCACAGCTTCTGCTTCAGTTCACCATGTTCTACCATGGCTCTACTTCTACTGACATTTTCATTTTTTTTCAGTCGTTCAGTCATGTCTGACTCTTTGTGACTCCATGGACTATAGCTCACCAGGCTCTTCTGCCCATGGATTTCTCCAGGCAAGAATACTGGAGTGCATTGTCATTCCCTTCTCCAGAAGATTTTCCCTACTCAAGGACTGAACCCGAGTCTCCTGCATTGTGAGCAGATTCTTTACCATCTGAACCACCTGTTACTTGACATTCTCTGAGTGCAAAGTTGTATCAGTCGTGTCCGACTCAGCAACCATATGGACTACAGCCCGCCAACTCCTCTGTCCATGGGATTCTCCAGGCAGGAATACTGGAGTGGGTTGCCATTTCCTACTCCAGGGGATCTTCCCAATCCAGGGATTGAACCCACGTCTCCTTTGTCTCTTGCTTTGGTAGGCAGGTTCTTTACCACTAGCACCACCTGGAAAGCCCACATTCTCTATCAGTTCAGTTCAGTCGCTCAGTCATGTCCAACTCTTTGCGACCCGTTGGACTCAGCACACCAGGCTTCCCTGTCCATCACCATCTCCCGGAGCTTGCTCAAACTCATGTCCATCAAGTCAGTGATACCATCCAACCATCTCATCCTCTGTTGTCCCCTTCTCCTCTAGGCTTCAATCTTTTCCAGCATCAGGGTCTTTTCAAATGAGTCAGTTCTTCCCATCAGGTGGCCAAAGTATTGGAGCTTCAGCATCAGTCCTTCCAGTGAATATTCTGGACTGATTTCCTTTAGGATTGACTAGTTTGATTTTCTTGCGGTCCAAGGGACTCTCAAGAGTCTTCTCCAACACCAGAGTTCAAAAGTACTAATTCTTCAGTGCTTGACTTCCTTTATGGTCCAACTCTCACATCCATACATGACTACCGGAAAAACCATAGCTTTGACTATAAGGACCTTTGTTGGCAAAGTGTTGTCTCTGCTTTTTAATATGCTATCTAGATTTGTCATAGCTTTTCTCCCAATGAGAAAGCATCTTTCAGTTTCATGGCTACAGTCACCATCTGCAGTGATTTTGGAGCCCCAGAAAATAAAGTCTGTCACTGTTTCCATTGTTTCCCCATCTATTTGCCATGAAGTGATGGGACCAGATGTCATGATCCTAGCTTTTTGAACGTTGAGTTGTAAGCCAACTTTTTCACTCTCCTCTTTCACTTTCATCAAGAGGCTCTTATTTCCTCTTTGCTTTCTGCCATAGGGTGGTGTCATCTGCATATCTGAGGTTATTGATATTTCTCCCGGCAGTCTTGATTCCAGCTTGTACTTCATCCAGTCCAGCATTTCTCATGATGTACTCTGCATATAAATTAAATAAGCAGGGGGACAATAAACAGCCTTGATGTACTCCTTTCCCAATTTGGAACCAGTATGTTTTTCCATATCTGGTTCTAATTGTTGCTTCTTGACCTGCATACAGATTTCTCAGGAGGCAGGTAAAGTGGTCTGATATTCCCATCTCTTGAAGAATTTTCCTCAGTTTGTTGTGATCCACACAGTCAAACTCCGATACTTTGGCCACCTGATGCGAAGAGCTGACTCACTGGAAAAGACCCTGATGCTGGGAAAGATTGAGGGCAGGAGGAGAAGGGGATGAGAGAGGATGAGATGGTTGGATGGCATCACCAACTCAATGGACATGGGTTTGGGTGGACTCTGGGAGTTGATGATGGACAGGGAGGCCTGGCATGCTGCGGTTCATGGGGTCGCAAAGAGTCAGACACAACTGGGTGACTGAACTGAACTGAACACAGTCAAAGGCTTTAGTGTAGTCAGTGAAGTGGAAGTAGATGTTTTTCTGGAATTCTCTTGCTTTTTTTATGATTCAACAGATGTTGGCAATTTGATCTCTGGCATTTCTAAATCTTTCCAATTCCAAAATTTGAGTGAAAAAATCTGAGGCAATTGACTCAATTTGTTTTTTCTTTTCATGCCAGGCTGTGTGGGAGGACACAGGCTAGTGTGAGGGCTGGTGACAGATGCTCATCCCTGGGCTACACACCTGGGCAGGGAAAAATAGGAAAGAAAAAAATATCAAAGTACAGACTGCTCTGTCATCAGAAACCATAAGTGAGATGATTTCTCACTCTTAGGAAGTACTTTGAGTATGGAAAGTATAATGGCTGACATGGAAAAAATTAAGGATAAATAAAAGATTCTGGTTATTCTTAACCATGCTAATATTTGGTAATCTAATAATATCCATTCTTTTATGGCCTTATCACATTAAGCTTGCTTGTTCTCTCCATTTATGATGACCTTGAGGAATCCAAGACTTGAGGTTGATTGAACTCACAGTCCTGACAAGGTAGCATAGGCAGCTGAAACATCAAAAATAGTACAGGCTTTAAAACCAAATAAGTTTGGATCAAACTCCTAAAGCTGCTATTTGTTTTATTACTCTAAACTCCCATTTCCTCATTGTAAATTAAATATACATATATCTACCTTATAGAGTTGTTATGCAGATTAATGAGAGCTTATCTAAACCATAAAATGTATTTGATACACAGTAAAATGGTAGTTCTTATAAACTGATATACTTTTTTTAATTGTTCATGGCAAAAGCATTTGGCTTAATTTAGAAAAAAAATTTAAAAGGATGGGAGAAGAAACAGAAAGCAGTTTGTTACTCCTTTCCCTATCTTTCCTTACTTAGCTGCAGGTACTTAAGGTCTTCTAACTTTGTGAGTTTAGTCACACCAAATTTCAGTCAATCCATATCATGCCTAATAGTATATGGAAAATACCATTTCTACCAGCAGATGAGCCTGAAACCAATCTTGCTTTGAAAACATACCATATATACCTATTATGTCTTTTCCTCAAATCTCATTGTTTTGATAGTCTGTAGAATTTTTATTTTGATTGCTGATTTGCATTATTTCTTCCCTTAGGATCAGTATCCTAACTTGAACCCTGGCCTAGCTGTCTGGGGCTCAGGAAAAAAAATCTGCTTAGTCTAGTGTTTGGCAATCACTTCTCCCTGGAGCTGACCCAACTTCTGTATCCCTAGCTGATGGTTAGGGACCTTCTTCAAATTAGAAAGTGTCTATTAACTCTACTTGTATCTTTATTTGACCAGAGCCAGTTTGGCAAACAACTTACCCGGTAGCTCAGTGGTAAAGAATCCACCTGCAATGCAGGAGATGCCGGAGACATGGGTTTGATTCCTGGGTTGGAAAGATCCTCTGGAGGAGGGCATGGCAACCCACTCCAGTAGTCTTGCCGGGAGAATCCCATGGACAGAGGAGCCTGGCAAGCTACATTCTATGTGGTTGCAAAGAGTCGGACACAACTGAAGCGACTGAGCACACACACGGCACATACAGATTAGCAAATAGGTTCCATGCCAGGTCATGACAATTTCCTGGTAATCACTACCCGGAGTACTGTGTAGAGTAGTAGAGGGCTCTCTCTGGTAGGAAAAAGAACTGTTACTGACAAAGAAAGTCTGCCCTGGGGGCCAGGTTGGGGACCATAGAAGGGAAAGGTCGGTGGTGACACACACTGGCTAGCCTGTTTCTCTTCTCTCCTATTCTTCATCTCTGACTTCTTGTGTTACCTTCTAGGAAATTCCTTTAAATCTTTGATTACATCACATGTCAAACTTACCAGAGTTATTTATTGTTCTTTGAATGTTTTCATGAATAAAATGTCTTCTTTTATCCGAGAGAACAGAGTTTTAAAAATATTTTCTTCAGCTCCCTAAACTCTCTCTCTGTTTACTCCAAGATACTTTTGTCTGCATCTATCTCTGGCTTTCTTGTTAACAGTGTTTCTTCACTTTTCTGGTGATTCTTGAGTGTCTACTCATATTTAAGAATGAGGGACTGAAAGATTTGATTGTAAGTTTACTTTGCATGAGCAAGGCTTGTGCCCACTGGACATTCCTATAACAGGAAATGTTGGTCAGAGGCTTCTGCTTGGGGTCTCTGACTGGGTACCAACATCCCAGAAGCTGAGTGGGAAGGGGGTGGTCTCAGGATTTGAGAGACTCACTTAATCCTTTTTGTGGCTTATCCAGGCCCTCTACCTGACCTCATTATCCCTGACCTCACAGTCTTTCCAGGTCAGTTTAAGAGAATATTGCTAGAGTGGAGAAGGGATATTTGTTGACTAACCCAGGAGGACAAAGAGGATCTGTGGGTCTAACATTATACATTAGAACTATCTGCCTATTCACCTGTTTTCAGCTTACCTCTCAGCTTCTGATATATGTGATATCTCCAATCCCTAAACTTTTTCAGTTTGCTTCTTGTTGGCTTCTCTTTTGGCAAGATAGATTTCAATTTCTCTTTCTCTGTTTTACCAAATTAGTGACTGGTCTTCCATCTATGTAGCATCATCGTGGACTCCTCTATTTCCATCTTCATCCACATCCACATTGGAACTTTTTAAAAATTTTATTTATTTTTTATTGAAGGATAATTGCTTTACAGAATTTTGCTGTTTTCTGTAAAACCTCAACATGAATTAGCCATAGGTAAACTATAACCCCTTCCTTTTGAACCTCCTTCCCATCTCCTGCCCCATCCCACCCTTCTAGTTTGATTCAGAGACCCTGTTTGAGTTTCCTGAGCCATACAGCAAATTCCTGTGGCCATCTATTTTACATATGGCAATATAAGTTTCCACGTTACTCTTTCCGTACATTTCATCCTCTCTGCCCTCTCCCCATGTCCATAAGTCTATTCTCTAAGTCTGTTTCTCCATTGTTGCCCTATAAATAAATTCTTCAGTACCATTTTTCTAGATTCCATATATATGCATTAGAATACGACATTTATCTTTCTCTTTCTGACTCACTTCACACTGTATAATAGCTTCTAGGTTCAGCCACCTCATCAGAACTGACTCAAATGCATTCCTTTCTATGGCTGAGTAACATTCCACTGTGTATATGTACCACAACTTCTTTATCCATTTATCTGTTGATGGACATCTAGGTTGCTTCCATGTTTTAGTTATTGTAAATAGTGCTGCAATGAATAATGGGATACACGTGTCTTTTTCAATTTTGGTTTCCTCAGGGTATATGCCTAGGAGGGGGATTGCTGAGTCATATGGTGGTTTTATTCCTAGTTTTTTAAGGAATCTCCATACCATCTTTCTTCCATAGTGGCTGTATAAATTTACATTCCCGGACTTCCCTGGTGGTTCAGACAGTAAAGCGTCTGCCTACAATGTGGGAGACACGGGTTTGATCCCTGGGTCAGGAAGATCCCCTGGAGAAGGAAATGGCACCCCACTCCAGTACTCTTGCCTGGAGAATCCCATGGATGGAGGAGCCTGGTGGGCTACCGTCCATGGAGTCGCAAAGAGTCAGACACGACTGAACAACTTCACTTTCACTTTTCACTTTCATGCATTGGAGAAGGAAATGGCAACCCACTCCAATGTTCTTGCCTGGAGAATCCCAGGGATGGGGGAGCCTGTGGGCTGCCGTCTATGGGGTCGCACAGAGTCGGACACGACTGAAGCAACTTAGCAGCAGCAGCAGCAGTGCCAATAAAACCGACAACTACAACAGAGGGGGAAAAAAGGAAAAAATATCCAAAAGAATATACAGAACAAGTCAAAAAAATAAGAATATTAAATGTTCTTCTTGAGTCACTGCTGTCAGAGTCCTTTCCCTCACTGGGAGTTACCGTCCACCTTACCTCCCTAGGATGCCCTCCAACACTATGCTGATCTCTGGACCTGCTGTGGGGCAGCTCAGATTCTAATCTGGTCCTACGCCTCTGTGTTCTTGCCTATAATGTCCACAGCTATCAGAACTAGCGTGCTTTTTTTTGTGGGAGCTCTCAGTGGCCTTTTATATATTCCATAGACACAGAGTCTGCCTAGTTGATTGTGTGGATTTAATCTGCAGCTTATACAGTTGGTAGGAAGCTTTGAGGTCTTCTTCCTTAGCCACACTGCCCCTGCATTTCAATTGTGGTTTTATTTTCACCTCTGCATGTGGGTCGTCCACTGGGGTTTGCTCCTGAGGCTGCCCCGGAGGATTTGGCTTTGCCCCTGTGAGGGCCAGACGTGGAGGTGGTGCAGCTGCATGGGTCTCAGGGGTTCTGGCAGCACCAGGTACTCAGGGGGGTTGGCGTCTAGGGCAGCAGGAAATATAGTGCTCTAGAGGGGACGACAGAGGATGAGATAGTTGGATGATATCACCAACTAAATGGACATGGGTGGACTCCGGGAGTTGGTGATGGACAAGGAGGCCTGGCGTGCTGTGGTTCATGGGGTCACAAAGAGTCAGACACGACTGAGCAACTGAACTGAACTGAGAAGGGTATGGCCATCAGTATTGGCCAATATGCTCCAGTATTCCTGTCTGGAGAACCCCCCTCCCTGACAGAGAAGCTTGGCAGGCCACAGTCTACAGGGTTGCAAAGAGTTGGACCTGACTGAAGCAACCCTGTGTGCATAGACACAAGACTTTTTTTGCATGTGGCAGCTCTGCCCCAGTGAGAGTTGAGCGTGAAGGTGGTGCAGCTGCTTGGCTTGTGGGGACCCTGGTGGCGCCAAGTGTGCAGGGACACAGACCTGCTGCAGGAGTTACGGCCCTATCAGAGTCTTTTTTCGAGCCTCTTGTAGCTGGCGATCAGAAGGCCTCTTTGGCCAGTGTTTCTCTGTGGTTTCTCTAAGTTCCGTTCAGGCACTTAGAGGGCTCCCTTGCTGGGGTCCTTCTCTGTTGTTCAGTGCATCAGACACATAGAGGGGCCCCCCTGGCTGGGGTCCTAACTCTGTAGATCAGCGCATCAGGCACGTAAAGGGGCACCCTGAGTGGGGTCCTACTCTGTAGCTCAGTGCGTCAGGTGTTTGATGGCCCGGCCTCTCTACTGTTAAGCTGCGGATGGGTGGTTGTATATATTCTTTTCCTCTGGTCAGGTACTCCTGTCCACTCAGCTGGTGTTCTGCATGCACTTTTGTGTCTGAAGGTGTATTCCTGATGTATCCGTGGAGAGAAACGCACTCCACATCCACCTACTCCACCATCTTGTTCTCTCACATTGGAGCTTTTTGATTCTATGTTCTAGATATCAGTGAAATTCACTACCCCTCATGGCTCCATTCCCATTGCCATCGTTTTAGTTTAGGCCTTCATTATTACTCTCTTCGTTGTTGTTGTTCAGTCGTGTCCGACTCTTTTTCTCTCTTACATTGCTACAACAAAAATCTATGTCTAATGTGTTTTTAATCTTTTTCCGTATTC
Source organism: Bos javanicus (assembly GCF_032452875.1). Lineage (NCBI taxonomy): Eukaryota > Metazoa > Chordata > Mammalia > Artiodactyla > Bovidae > Bos > Bos javanicus. The sequence goes on from NC_083895.1 coordinate 30,086,885, forward strand.
CCTATTCCCCAAATTTTCTTTCTAAAATATAAATCTGATTTACTCCTTTTTTAAAAAAGTTCCCATTACTTAGTAGAATAAATTCCAAATTCTTTATATGCAATTTTCCTTCAAAATCTGGACCCTGCATTCCTTTTCCATTCTCATTACTTACCACCATCCCCAATGTGGTAGTCTACATTGCAAAGCAAACTATTTCACATTTTCTAACAAACTTTCAATACCTTTCAACTCCTGTCCTCTTCCTATACATTCTTCCCTTTTCCTCTTTCTGGCAGAGTATTAGCCATCCATCTAAGCTCAGATCAAACATTACCTCCAAGAAGACTTTCCCAATTTCCCAAATCAATTAAGTCATTCTCTCCTCTTACTCTCATAGCACTTCTCACAAACCTCTATTATAGCCTTTTTATACTGTGTAATGATTGTTTATGAGTTTATTTCTCACCTTTGTACCCTCCTTTTCCCTACCCATCATCCACTTATCAACTTGGAGCATGCCTAGAACACAGTAACAGACAACTTACATGTATTGAGCATTTGGGCTCTCAATAAAAAGTTTTTTTTAATAAACGACAGCAATGCATTTGAGATTTGAAGAAGTCTGACAGTTCCTACCCTTAGGGTTTCCCGAGGTCCTAATTATAAGGGTTTACACAAAAATATACTCGCGGGCACATGTGTGCACTTCCTTAATTGTGACTAATGACAAGACAAGCATATAAATGTCAGACAGGCAAGGCTGTAATTTATGTAGCCCTAACTATAGGGCATTTTGAAACTGGTTAGAATGTAATTTCCAGAAAATGGGAATTTTAATCATTTTGTTTACTGTTGTATCTTCAGTGCCTGGTACATAGTAAGTACTAGTGTTAGTTAGGGTGCCAACAGGGGAAAACAATAATACAACAACCAGATATAGCAAGCATATTCAAAAGATGAAAATGTCAGTTTACAATTTTGATCTTTCTCCCAGAAAACATCTCGCCCTGATCTAACCATGAGAAGACTATCAAGCAAATCCCAATTCAGAGACATTCTACAAAATATTTGAGCAGTACTCCTTAGTATGAAACAGGGCACTCAAAGCCGGTGCTCTGGGACAACCCTGAGGTAGGGGGTGGGGAGGGAGGTGGAGGGGGAGTTCAGGATGGGGGACACATGTACACCCATGACTGATTCATGTCAGTGTATGGAAAAAGCCACTATAATATTCTAAAGTAATTAACCTCCAATTAAAATAATTAATTAAAAAAAAAAAAACTATCAGGGTCATCAAAAACAGGGAAGTCTGAAAAAATGTCAGATATAGGTCCAAGAGGAACCTAAGGAAACATAATTGCAAAGAAAAATGGTACCCTGGAACAGAAAAAGAAGAGTAGGGAAAAACTAGGGAAATCTGAATAAATTATTAACTTTAGTTAATCCATCAATATTGGTTCGTATATTATAGCAACAATTGTAATAATAGTGTATCATACTAAAGTAAGATTTTAATAAGAGAAATGAGATACAAGTTAGGAGACCCCTTGTACTAATTTTAGAACTTTTCTGTAGATCTATAATTGTTCTAAGTTTGTTTTCTGAAGAACTAATTTGGAGAAGTGAGAGACAATCATTACATTCAGAAAAGCCAAGAAATTATATGAGGAAATGCTCTCATAGTATATCTAATGGCTCAGCAGTTGATGATATTTATATAATACTAATAAAGTAAACACTAATTTTTGACTTCATGAAACATAATTAAGCTGAGTTTAGAAAGAGGAGAAGAAAATGTATGAGTGTAGGTATAAGATTGCCAAATCCTCATCCTCCATAGAAGGAAGTTAGTAAATAATGTCTAAGTTAGAAAACTCAAGAAATATAAGCAAAAATATATTATTTAGAAACATGGATGGAAGTAAGTGCCAGGAGAAATAGTTTTTAAAAGTTGAAAATGGCTATCTCTGGGTAGCTAGTTACAGGGAAAGTGTTGGGAGAACGGCAGTGTTCTACCATTTTTTGCTATAATCATTCTAGCATTACTGACCTTTAAATCTGTTACATTTTATAATAATTTGATAAAAATAAAAAAAATTTTTAATTGTTGAGACTAAAATGGGGAGAGAGTGAGATTTCCTTAATGCTAATAGTCTAATCATTAAACCTATTGTAGCTAATAAAAGGAAGCAGATGAGATGTCCTTCAAAAAAATGGATATTAAAATGCCTTCTGAGAGACTAGAGAAATAAAATGTAGATAGATACATATCACAGAACACTTGATGTACTGACTAAATGTACTAATGTAGTTAAAGAAAGATTCAATTAAAATGTGGATCAGCCAGCCACAGGAATCTAGAAAATACAGAGACAGACAATGGCCTGTCTAAAGCCTGATCAAGTGAAAAAGTACCCTGTAGCAAGTATTGTATTCTGGAGATGATGCATAAATATTGGAACATTTAACAAACTTCTTCTCTGATTCCATGCTCACCCAGCAACTTTGTAATTATAATTTGCCTTCCCATATAAACTTCTCTAAAGGAAGAGAAAGGATTACAAGGGTTAGTTCTCTTGACAACTATACTTTTCATTTAGTGAAATAATCATTTAGTGAAATAATCCAATGTTCTTATTTTATATGTTATTTTCAGTGAGCTAGGTTAATATATCAGACTTCCCTCTGAGCATCTTGACACCTTTTGGTAGCTGACATACGAGGCTTCTGAGCCTTCAAAACTGAAGGCTATATCTTAGCCTGTTAATTCACTCAGGTGGACCGCCTCCCCCCGCCCTCCCCTCCGTAGGGATCAGTCAGCCAGCTTTGCTTTGGCAATACCTTGACTTCTCTATGTACAACCATCTCCTCTGCACATCCTCACTTATGTATCACAGGGTATTTAATAAAGTGACACAAGACGCACATAGCATTGTTCTAGAACTTAATGATCATTCTAGAACTCTTCCAGTTCTGGTATTAAGCCAGATAGATGATGAAAGACAAAAATCTCCTGTTAGGTTCTCATGAATGCACCAATTTGACATCTTTTGAGAATCAGTGCCTACATACACCCACACAAACTGAGAGTTTGAACCTCATTGCTACTGGCAATGATATTAAGGACATCTCACTGCCCACTACATCTGAGTGTGGGATAATACCCCTAGTCTCACATTTTTTTTTCTAAAGCTCACTATCATAAAGATAGATAGGTTTGTGATAGGAAGAGGCATCAAGTTTGCTGTTACCTTCTTGTACTCATTATAGTTCAGGGTTTGCCCTATGAAAGGTAATACATGAACCAGCAGCATTAGCAGCACTTGGAAACTTGTTAGAAATGCAGACTCTAAAGATCCATCCTAGTCTTACTGAATTAGAAATTGCATTATAACAAGATCTCTAGGTGATTCAAATGTACTGTAAAGTTTGAGAAGGACATGTTTTTCAAACTGCAGTTATAGCTCATTAGCAGGCCGAGAAATCAATTTAATGGTTCTGTCACCAGCATTTTTTAAATGAAATAAAAAATATTAGAGTGCATTGCATTTATGAGTGACTTTTTTTCAGTTTTTAAACATTTATTGAAATAGAGTTGATATACAATGTTGTGCTAGTCTATTTTGAGAAACTTTTGTTTTACTTATAAAATTTTTATATTAACTGGCTTCTGATGTAATGTGTGGGTCCTGGTTAAAAAAGTTTAAAAGCCTCTGGTTTAGGGCACTATTTCTCAAAGTATTGTCTACATGGGAATTCCCTATTGCAAAATTTTAGGCCCATACTGAAGAAGGAATAGGAATTTGTATTTTTAATAAATATTCCAGGCTATCTGATTGTGATGCACAATAAATTTGAAAACCACTAGTCTGGCACTGTAAAACACAGTTTCTGGGCCTTACCTCCAGACTTTCTAATTGAGTAAATCTGGAGTGTGGCCCAAAGATTTCTACTCTAACAGATTTCCAGGTGATGCTGCTGCTGGTGGTGGTCTAGACATAGGTCCAGAAACATCGAAATACAACTGTGAAGGGCTTAGAATCAGGATATTTGCTTTAAGCTGAGTTATTTCTCTAATAGGTGGCTAAACCCTCCCATTAATTTCTTTATACATCACCCCAGTATCATCCTATAGCAAAAGACCTTTACTTTATTGTTTCAAGAAGGATCTCTATTGAATATTTACAGTTTTTTACTATTCTAAGAATCTTGGTTCTATCTAAGAAATTCATACCTTTTGCCAGTTTCTCTTTTTTCTGGAGTGTACCTTCTACAGTCATCAGATTGGTACTCAGACAGGAATGTGATTAATGTAAAGAATTTGTGAACTTTTTAATTCACAGATTCCTTTATATCAGTACTACTCAATGCATGGTCCTTGGATAGGCAGCTCTCCTCTCACCTAAATGCACATCAGAAATGCAAATTTTTCCATGCAACCCTAGACCTCCTGAGTCAGAATCTCTGGGGTGGGGACTAATAATTTGCTTTGACAAGTTTTCCAGGCTGTCCTTATGCCCCATAAAGTGGGAGAAGCAGTGTGTTAGGTCTCTTACAGTTGCTAGAGGCTCCTCTTAAACTGTAATATCTCTGTATCACCATATTTAGATTCAACTATGCTACCGGGGTACCCAGAAGCAATATAAACTTTGAGGATATGACTTTGGATTCTCTGACCACAGCCAACACAGGGTATACAGCTTATAACTATTAATTAAAAGTTTCCTATATTTACTGGAAATGTTCATGTGTATATACTTCAAGAGGTTACCAAAGTAAGTTACACGTTTATATCTCCTGAAGCTTATTATCAGAAATTCTTTTCCTCCTTTCCTGATAACAGTGATTTTTCTTAACCTTCCCACTATGTACATGGAAGTTAAGCATCGTGTGGCTGTAATTTTGGCACTAACCTTCACGCGTGTGTGCTCAGTCATGTCTGACTCTGAAACCCTATGGACTGTCACCTGCCAGGCTCCTCTGTCCATGGGATTTTTCAGGCAAGAATACTGGAGTGGGTTGCCATTTCCTCCTCCAGGGGATCTTCCCGACCCAGGGATCGAATCTGCATCTCCTGCATTAGCAGGTAGATTCTTTACCACTGAGCCACCAGAGAAGTTCTTAAGTATCATGGAATTATGTTGAACTAAAGGTTATGGGTGGTGGATTTTAAAATAGAAGAAAAGCTTTAACATTCAGAGGTTGAATAGAAACCTACATTGTATGTATGTAGGCTATTCAAGCATATGGAAATATAAATTGTGAGCCAAAACCTATCCTTAGCAACTCATGATCAATTCCTAATGAAGTCAGTTCATTTCATTTTATGCAATATAATAGAGTTGGCATTGTCAGAGGATCTTCATTTTTTTTTAATTCCTTGAAAATTAATTACTTCCTTATCACATTGCTAGTGTAATTTCCCCCAATAGAGGCTGAAGTTGTTACTTCAGCACAACATACCTATTATCCCCATTAAGTTAATGTCCAAGATAATCTGGAGATGGTGTGTGTGCTATATTTACTATTGATAATTTTAATACAAAATGAGAACAAATATTTTTTTAAACCTATAACCTTTCATTCCTTTTTTTATTTTAAAGAGGAGCAATTAGTCTTAGCAATATTTTTTTTAGTAATTAGTTACCAAAATATATATTGATGAGTTTTGCTTTCTGCTTCACATTTGTACTCGATTTGTTGCAGCCCCTAACTTTGTGCAGTGTGTACTCAGCAGCTGCAAATTGCTTCCATTTGCAACTACCTGCCGAGGTACTGTATCACCATTAGAAATTTGTCTACTATTGATGACAGATACAAAAGGCCCAGAGTCATTACAAAAAGTACAGAAGTCTTTAAAGTCCTATAAGTCCCTCTGAGCCAGAAGGCTTAGGTATTTAATCTCTAGCTGTAAATTAGTACAATGAGGTATATAATAGTTAAGAGCATGGGTTTTGGAGTCAGACAGGTCTAGGTTTCAAACCAAAGCTTGAGTATTTACAAGCTGTGTTACCTTAAGTAAGTTACATAAATTCTCCAAGCTTCATTGTTCTTATCTGGAAAATAGGAATAATAGTATTGTTGTGAGGATTAAACAAGATAATGCACGGCAAGCACTAACAGTGCCTGGCATAAAATAAGTGCTCAGTAATTGTTAGTTATCACTATTATTGGCCTCTTTACTGCTCAGTGGTAAAGAATCACCTGCCAAGCAGGAGATGCATGTTCGATCACTGGGTGGGGAAGATACCCTGGAGGAGGAAATGGCAAACCACTCCAGTATTTTTTGCCTGGGAAATCCCATAGACAGAGGAGTTTGGCAGGCTACAGTCCATGGGGGTCACAAAATAGTCAGACAGGACTTAGCGAGTAACAATTACTCTTATTAGTAACTGTTATTATTTCTTAGGCCATAATTATTTATTCATGATGAGTAGCAAATGGTTATATACCTCAAAAATGTAAATCCATCTTCCCCTAGTTATAGAATTATTTTATTCTCTTCAGGTTGATTTCCCTTTTTCTCTTTTGATTGTATTTTTCTTCTTGTGAGCAAACTTCATAATAGCTATATAAGTATATAGTTTAGTTGCTCAGTCATGTCTGACTCTTTGCCACCCCATAGACTACAGCCTACCAGGCTCCTCCGCCCATGGGATTTTCCAGGCAAGAGTACTGGAATGGAAAGTACCATTTCCTTCTCCAGACGATCTTCCTGACCCAGGGATCAAACCCAGGTCTCCCACATTGTAGGCAGATGCTTTAACATCTGAGCCACCAGGGAAGTCTTAATGTAATATAATTATATATTATATGGTAGTACCTAAATCAAGTATCAGGTTACAGGGAAACTCATGCTATGAATAAGGCTTGCTCTCTTGGAACCCATTGGCTTTGAACCTGTTCTTGGCAAGAAGAACGTTCTCTCTCTATACCCTGTGCTGTTTTCTTACTGATGTTGGTTAATTCAAAATATTTGTCTTTTATCTTTTGATGTTGGGTGGATGCACTATTGCAGCAGACATGGTTGTGGCGCTTCTGTTGGAGAGGTGAGTCTGCATTTGTTCTTAGTTTTAAATATGTATCAGCAACTACTTCAATATTATGATAGTGTCCAGCTTCTCAGGAGGGATCTGCAGTCCTAGTCTCAGAGTTGACCACGGAAGTGGTTTTTGACCTGCTACTGTGCTGCAACTTGGAGCTTTAAAATGAAGAAAATAGTAGGAAAAGTCCAGAGAAAAGTGCCTGCTTACCTTTTAAGTATTCATGGATCCACCTTCATCTACAAAGTAGCCTGACTTTGGAATTGGTTAGGAGCCGAAGATCAAGATACATGGCTGGATTTCAGGTGTGATTTGGTATATCAGCAGTAACGGGACTTCACCAAATATGCCCAAAGCATCTTCAGACTCTTAAATTAGAATAATTCCTAATTAAAGTTGATAGCATCTCTAAATCTTTTCTTATGGGAATTCCCTGGTGGTCCAGTGGTTATGTCTCTGTGCTTTCACTGCAGGCACAAGGGTTTAGTTCCTCATCAGGGAACTAAGATTCCCACAATCCACAGAGAACAGCTAAATAGAATAAAATAAATCATGTCTTATCTAGAATCTAATGAATTATAAGCATTTACCTCCTTTCATTCAATGTATGAAAGATTGAAAATTACACAGTGACAGATGGAGAGCTTACTATGACTCACTGAAGCACAATAGGTCAGAAATGTTTACATTTGTCTAATACAACAACTCAAGTTTCAACATGAGCTTTTGCAAAGTAAATCAACATTAGTATGTATTTTTTGCAACTGTTTTTAAAAATTGAACTTTAGTTGAGAATCTCAGGATGACTAATTTATATTAACCTTATTAATGAAAGTACAAATCGAATGAAAGTATGAATTTGATTTCTGTATCCTTAGCACCTAGCACATACTTACACTGTTAATGCTGGTTTGATGAATTGTTGAGTGAATGAGAAAGAGAAATTGAAGAGGAGAAAAAGGAAGAAAGAAAGGAAGATGGATGAATGAATGGATGTAGGATTATTTATCCCTCTTTTGAAGGTAGATAAATGATGAGTTAAAGTAATTCACTGATGAAAGTCAGATTGGCAATAAAATAAATATACCCAAGAGTTACAGACTGAAAATACTCACCTTCTTACCCTCTCTCATTATGTCTTTTAAAAAGACATCAATACCCAATCCCCACCCTCCACCCCATCCCAGTATTTTTAAAAGGTGATTCTAATGTGTAGTTAAAGCTGAGAATCACTGTGTTAGGAAACTATAATTGTTATGTTCCTCAAGCTTTTAAAAAAAGAAGTGAAAAGATACATTTGCCAAAACTTGTTTTCATTTTCCTTCCAAAGCTTTTAAAAATCACTGTTAGGTGTGTTTGTGCTACCAAAAATAAAGTCTTAGTCTGTTTGGTCTCCTGTAACAGAATACCATAGACTGGGTGGCTTAAACATCAAAACTTTATTTTTCACAGTTTTGGAGACCAAGATCAAGGTATCAGCACATTAGGTATCTGGTAAGAGCCACTTCCTGGTTTATCAGTGGCTATCTTTTTGCTGTGCCCTTACATGGCAGAAGGGGCAAGGGAGCTTTCTGGGATTTCGTTTATATAGAAACGAATCCAATTCATGAGGGTTCCACCCTCATGACCTAATCACTTCCCAAAGGCCTCACCTTGAAATACCATCATATTGGGGATTAGGGTTCAGCATATGAGTTGGGGGTGGGGGGACAGAAACATTCAGTCCATAGCAGACAGACACTAACAAGACACAAAACAGAACAAGATATTCTTGTTCTGACCATGTACCTTAACCTATTGACCTGCAAAGGGAAGTTTGTTTAGGCTTCACTTTCACTTTTCACTTTCATGCGTTGGAGAAGGAAATGGCAACCCACTCCAGTATTCTTGCCTGGAGAATCCCAGGGACGGTGGAGCCTGCTGGGCTGCCGGTCTATGGGGTCGCACAGAGTCGGACACGACTGAAGCGACTTAGCAGCAGCAGCAGCAGCAGCAGCAACTGTAGTCAACCGTAAAGATTTTTTGCTTGAAATTAAATATGCACCGCAAGATTGGTTTACTCAGAGTCACTATAAGGGCAGGTTAAGTAAGATAGAAGTTAAAGCTCAAGGGTGCTATAGAACACCTTGGGGTGTGTCTAGACAATGCAATATTCTATTAACACCAAGGCACAAAAGCCCTTGTGTACTCTTCCTACTTGCTTATACATCTCATGACTCGTCTCAATTCGATTTCTTTTAAGAATAGGATCTTAATATGGTGTTCACAGACAAGCAAAAGAAATCAATCATATGAAAGTCAAATTGCATTTTCTCTTATCCCAACTACTGCAATAACATGTCCAGTCAGAGGCCAGTTTCAGACTCATGTTTTAGAGTTGTTAATTATGTCTGAAAATATAAGATCCATGAGGGCAGGAATATTTTACTTTTGTTTACTGCTCATCCCAATAAGATAGATTACTATGCATATGGTACATAGTTGATGAATATTTTGTTGAATGAATAAGTATTATAGTTTAGGTATTGAATGATGGTTTCCAATTCCCAAACACTGAAAAACTCTGGAAACTCCTTTAAGAACTTTGTTATTGTCACTATTACTATGGGAGTCTAGAATAAATGTTATAATGGGTATTGTGTTATTCTAGTCCTTTTAGCATCACTTCCTCCTCCCTTCTTGAGATGTTATAACTCCTATTTCCCTTTGGGGACCAAAACATTGTAGGCTCCTTCTCCTCACTGGTCATAAGGGGTGTACTATGACCAAGACCTGTCCCATCAGAAAATGATTACATCCCTTATTCATTTCCACTCACTTCCTTCCCCATTTTGGTTCCTAATCCAAGTCAAGACACTGAGCCTACTCTGACTTGCAGCTGGCACTAATCATGAATATTGTTTCTGTCTGCTGGAGTTGATTGTAGCTACAGTTTTTGAGTCTGGAGCCAGGGACAGTCATTTTTCCCACTTTGGTACTAGAACCTGTATGTAATAGTAAACCTGAGTATAGTAGTAAGCCAATTAGAAGCAAGCAGAATTGAAAGATGGAGTGAGAGAACTTGTTTTCTCATCACCAAAAACTCATACATACTATTTTTAAGTAGAAATATCTTTGTTTTTTCTGATCATGAAAATAATAAATGCTTATTGCAAAAAAGTCAGAAAATGTGAACAAAAGTAAAGTTACATTGAGTTCAACATCCACAAACTATCTTTTTTATATTCTCTCCATGCATATATACAAATATTATTTTTTCTTATTTTAAACAAAAGTGAGATCCTGTTTTTTATAAGCTCCTTTCATCAACTTATGTAGCATAAATATCTCTTCATGTCAATAGACATATTTATACCATTATTTTTAAAGACTATATAATATTCCTGGTGGCTCAGACGATAAAGCGTCTGTCTACGATGCAGGAGACCCGGGTTTGATCCCTGTGTTGGGAAGATCCCTTGGAGAAGGAAATGGCAATCCACTCCACTACTATTGCCTGGAAAATCCCATGGACAGAGGAGCCTGGTAGGCTACAGTCCATGGGGTCGCAGAGAGTCGGACACGACTGAGCAACTTCACGTTCACATTCATATAATATTCCATTGTGTAAATTAATTATAATGTATTTAGCCACCTCTGTTGTTGCAGATAACTCTTAAAACCTTTTGGTTATTTTCTGAAAAAGCACTAAAGCTTACACTGATTGATTCCTCATCACTTGCCCCTTATTCTAAATTTTTGTAGTGTAATTCAAACTGTTGCAGGTATTGGTTGGGGTAGGTGAGGTGGAAACAGATTTTTTGAGCTGTAGAAAACATAGTAAGTAGTACTTTTGTAACCATGCGATCTTTCTTACCAAATTTTAAGCTTACTACTTTCATAAAAATGAAGAGTAAGCTAAACTGAGCAGAACCCTATGGGGTCTTCCCAAGACCACCCCCTCCCCAAGGACACCTTCAGCTTTAGTTTCTCTGCTTTAGCATCACTCTGAAGTGGCTCCTCTCTGCCTTAGCTCCTCTCTGAAGTACTTGATGCACATTTCCTGAGTTGTTTTACAGATGCTAAACCCCCATTTCTTCTAAATGGAAGAAATCAACTACTTGATGAGCCCGAGTTCCCAGAGTTTTCAGTGTTTGGGAATTGGAAATCACCATTCAGCACCTAAACTACAATACTTATTCATTCAACATAGAATATTCATCAGATATCTACTGTGTGCATAGCAGTCTGTCTCACTGGGATGATGATGATAGGAATAATGTTAGAGACTGATAATATTAACCTGGTGACACTGCTGTGTTACCTCACCATCAACCAATCAGAGAATTGTGCACAAGCTGATCACATACCCTGGGACACCCCTCCCTCACCTTTCCTTTAAAAAGGCTTTCCTTAAACCCACCTGGGAGTTGGGGGCTTTGAGTACTAGCCACCTGGTCTCCTTTCTTGGTGCCCTACAGTAAACATTGCAATTTCCTTCACCACAGCCCAGTGTCAGTAGATTGGCTTTACTGCATTCCAGCAAAAGGGCCCAAGTTTGGGTAGGTAACATAACCATTATGTCCCTAGTGTTTAGTGCATCTCTTGGCTAGTTTCCAGATTTATGCAAAAAAATTTACATAATGCCCGTTGTGTAATATTTTGGTACTGACTGTACCACTCAGATGACTACCAAATCTCTAATTATAAGGGTGTGGTTATTTAATAGCATGAGTAAACCCAATTCCACAGCAGATACCATTTATGCTTTATTAAGATAACAAAGCAAGGCTAAGCAATCAGAAATTAAGTAATTACAGAGATGTAGAAAAAATGTTTGGGCTTCCCTTGTAGCTCAGCTGGTAAAGACTCCACCTGCAATGCACGAGACCTGGGTTCAACCCTGGGTTGGGAAGATCCCCTGGAGAAGGGAAAGGCTACCCACTCCCGTACTTGGGCCTGGAGAATTCCACGGGGTCGCAAAGAGTCAGACACGACTGAGCAACTTTCACTTCACTTCACTTCACTTAGGGCAATCAATAAAAATAGAATAAAGTGGAATTAAGATGGCAGAGCAGAAGGACATGCACTCATCTTCTCCTGCAAGAACTCCAGAATTACAACTCGCTGCTGAACAACCATTGACAGGAGACTGTTGGATCCCACCAAAAAAAAAGATATCCTACGTCCAGGGGAAAGGAGAAGCCACAGCAAGACGTTAGAAGCGCCGATATTGCATTTAGAATCAAACCCCATATGGGCCAGAGATACTTGGAGGGCCCAAACAAAGCTTGTACACATCAGGACCCAGACACCCCGCAGAGACTGAGCTAGAACTGTGTTTGAGTGTCTCCTGCGGAGGTATGGGTCAGCAGTGGCCTGCCTCAGGGGCAGGGGCTCTGGGTGCAGCAGACCTGGCTATGACATAAGCCCTCTTGGAAGAAGTCACCATTAACCCCACCATAGAGCTGCCAGAACTTACACAGGATTGGGGAAACAGACTCTTGGAGGGCATAAACAAAACCTTGGGCACACCAGGACCCAGGAGAGGGAGCAGTGACCCCAGAAGAGACTGACCCAGACTTGCCCGTGAGTGTCCAGGAGTCTCCGGTGGAGGCGTGGGTTGGTAGTGGCCTACTGCAGGGTCGGAGGCACTGTGTGCGGCAGTGTGTGTATGGAACCTTTTGAAGGAGGTCGCCATTATTTCCATTACTTCCACAATAGTTTGGCCTCAGATCAAACAACAGGGAGGGAACACAGCCCCACCCATTAACAGAAAACTGGGTTAAAGATACTGAGCATGGCCCTGCCCATCAGAACAAGAGCAGTTTCCCCCTTAGTCACCAGGAAGCTTCCTTAAGCCTCTTTATCCATCAGAGGGCAGACAGAATGAAAACTACAGTCACAGAAAACTAACCAAACTGATCACATGGACCACAGCCTTGTCTAACTCAATGAAACCATGAGCCATGCTGTGTAGGGCCACCAAAGAAGGATGGGTCATGGTGGAGAGTTCTGACAAAATGTTATGCCCTGGGAAAGGGAATGGCAAACCACTTCAGTATTCTTGCCTTGAGAACCGCATGAACAGTATGAAAAGGCAACAAAATAGGACACTGAAAGATGAACTCCCCAGGTTGGTAGGTGCCCACTATCCTACTGGAGAAGAGTGGAGAAATAACTCCAGAAAGAATGAAGAGACGGAGCCAAAGCAAAAACAACACCCAGTTGTGGATGGGATTGGTGATAGAAGCAAGGTCTGATGCTGTAAAGAGCAATATTGCATAGGAACCTGGATGTTAGGACCATGAATCAAGGTAAATTGGAAGTGGTCAAACAGAAGATGGCAAGAGTAAACATTGACATTCTACGAAACTGCGAACTAAGATGGACTGGAAGGCGTGAATTTAACTCAGATGACCATTATATCTACTATTGTGGGCAAGAATCCCTTAGAAGAAGTGGAGTAGACATCATAGTCAACAAAATAGTCTGAAATGCAGTACTTGGATGCAATCTCAAAAACAACAGAAAGATCTCTGTTCATTTCCAAGGCAAGCCATTCAATATCACAGTAATCCAAATCTATGCCCTGACCAGTAATGCTGAAGAAGCTGAAGTTGAACAGTTCTATGAAGACCTATAAGACCTTCTAGAATTAACAACAAAAAAGATTTTCATTACAGGGGACTTTAATGCAGAAGTGGGAAGTCAAGAGATACCTGGACTCCAGGGAAATTTCGCCTTGGAGTGTAAAACAAACCAGGGCAAAGGTTAACAGAGTTTTGCCAAGAGAACAGACTGGTCATAGCAAACACCCTCTTCCAAAAACATAAGAGAGGACTGTACACACGGTCATTACCAAATGATCAATAGCAAAATCAGCTTGATTATATTTATTGCAGCCAAAGATGCAGAAGCTCTATACTGTCAGCAAAAACAAGAACAGGAGCTGACTGTGGCTCAGATCACTGGCTCCTTATTGCCAAATTCAGTCTTAAATTCAGAAGAAAGTAGGGAAAACCACCAGACCATTCAGGTATGACCTAAATCAAATCCCTTACAATTATACAGTGGAAGTGACAAATAGATTCAAGGGATTAGATCTGATAGTCAGAGTGCCTGAAGAACTATGGACGGAGATTCGTGACATTGTATGGAAGGCAGAGAACAAGACCATCCCCGAGAAAAAGAAATGCAAAAAGGTAAAATTGTTGTCTGAGGATGCCTTACAAATAGCTGAGAAGAGAAGCCAAAGGCAAAGGAGAAAAGGAAAGATATACCCATTTGCATGTGGAATTCCAAAGTATGGCAAGGAGAGATAAGATAGCCTTCCTCAGTGATCAGTGCAAAGAAATAGAGGAACATATAGAATGGGAAAGACTAGCGATCTCTTCAAGAAAATTAGAGATACGAAGGGAATATTTCATGCAAAGATGGGCACAATAAAGGACAGAAATGGTATACACGTAACAGAAGCAAAAGATATTAAGACGAGGTGGCGAGAATACACAGAAAAACTATACAAAAAAGATCTTAATGACCCAGATAATCACGATGGTGTGATCACTCACCTAGAGCCAGACATCCTGGAATGTGAAGTCAAGTAGGCCTTAGAAAGCATCACTACGAACAAAGCTAGTGGAGGTGATGGAATTCCAGTTGAGCTGTTTCAAATCCTGAAAGATGATGCTGTGAAAGTGCTGCACTCAATATGCCATCAAATCTGGAAAATTCAGCAGTGGCCACAGGACTGGAAAAGGTCAGTTTTCATTCCAATCCCAAAGCAAGGCAATGCCAAAGAATGTACAAACTATTGTACAATTGCACTCATCTCATACACTAGCAAAGTAATGTTCAAAATTCTCCAAGCCAGGCTTCAACGGTACGTGAACTGTGAACTTCCAGATGTTCAAGCTGGATTTAGAAAAGGCAGAGGAACCAGAGATCAAATTGCCAGCATCCGCTGGCTCATCAAAAAAGCAAGAGTTCCAGCAAAACATCTATTTCTGCTTTAATGAATTTGCCAAAGTCTTTGACTATGTGAATCACAACAAACGGTGGAAAATTCTTTAAGATGGGGATACCAGACCACCTTACCTGCCTCCTGAGAAATCTGTATGGAGGTCAAGAAGCAACAGTTAGAACTGGACATGGAACAATGGACTGGTTCCAAATCGGGAAAGGAGTACAACAAGGCTGTATATTGTCACCCTGCTTATTTAACTTACATGCAGAATATATCATGCAAAATGCTGGGCTGGATGAAGCACAAGCTGGAATCAAGATTGCTGGGAGAAATATCAATAACCTCAGATATGCTGATGACACCAACCTTATGGCAGAAAGCAAAGAAGAACTAAAGAGCCTCTTGATGAAAGTGAAAGAGGAGAATGAAAAAGTTGGCTTAAAACTCAACATTCAGAAAACTAAGATCATGGCATCCAGTCCCATCACTTCACGGCAAGTAGATGGGGAAACAATGGAAACAGTGAAAGACTGTATTTTTGGGGTTCCAAAATCATTGCAGATGGTGACTGCAGCCATGAAATTAAGACACTTGCTCCTTGGAAGGAAAGTTATGATCAATCTAGACAGCATATTAAAAAGCAGAGACATTGCTTTGCCAACAAAGGTCCATCTAGTCAAAGCTGTGGTTTTTCCAGTAGTCATGTATGGATGTGAGAGTTGGAGTATAAGAAAACTGAGCACCAAAGAATTGATGCTCTAAACTGTGGTGTTGGAGAAGACTCTTGAGAGTCCCTTGGACTTCAAGGAGATTCAACCAGTTGGATCTAAAGGAAATCAGTCCTGAATATTCATTTGAAGAACTGATGCTGAAGCTGAAACTCCAATACTTTGGCCACCTAATGTGAAGAACTGACACGCTAGAAAAGACCCTGATGTTGGGAAAGATTGAAAGTGGGAGGAGAAGGGGACAACAGAGAATGAGATGTTTGGATGGTATTACCAACTGGATGGACACAAGTTTGAGTAAGCTCCAGGAGTTGGTGATGGACAGGGAAGTCTGGCGTGCTGCAGTCCATGGGGTCGCAAAGAGTCAGACCCGACTGAGCGATTGAACTGAACTGAACTGAGAAAAATGTTTAAGTATTCAGTGTAAAGAAACTTGATAAATCAAAAGCAGAATATATATGTTTCATAAGCAAGAGCTTATGAAAACAAGATGAGAAAAGGAAATCACATCTCAAAAGACTTTTAACATGACCAAAGGGGATCACATAAGTTAATAAGTCTTGGACACTCTTTTCCAGTGTGGCCAACTTCTTCTCAAATGGGAGCCAATTATAACAGAAACCATAATATAGTGAAATATCTTTGACAGAATCATTTTGAAAAAGAGATGCAGGGCACATGAAGCTGCTTTATGTGAATGCCCACTCATGCCTTTTGTGTTCCTTTTACAAAGAAGAGCTCTGTTGCTATTGGGCAAGTCCATTTTCCTGGTTATTTTTGGAGAACTAATGCCTTTGTCACATAATTAAGAAACTTAGACATTGTTAGGAACAACTGTGGATAAGGACTCTAAAGCATTACCATCAACTCCCAGGAAAATACTTCAAACTGTTTCTATTACCTTTCACCTGAGTGATATATTAAAGGAAAGATGACATAGTGGAGCTCTGTAGAGACCCATCTAAAATCATGAAAGCTTAGTAAGTATTAATAGTTCATGTTAGAACAATGGAATTTAATTTTCGCTTCCCACCCCCAGCTTTACTGCTACTGCTACTGCTAAGTCACTTCAGTCGTGTCTGACTCTGTGTGACCCCATGGACTCCGCTGTCCCTGGGATTCTCCAGGCAAGAACACCGGAGTGGGTTGCCATTTCCACCCCCAGATTTACAGACATATAATTGACAATTTTAAAATTCCATATATTTAAATTTACAACCCCATGTTTTGATATACATACATTTTGTGAAATAATCATCCTAATTATAACTAACATATCCATCACCTTAGCTAATTACTTTGTGTGTACATTGACAACACTTAAGACCTACACTCAGCAAATTTAAAATATACAACATAGTATTTTAATTACAGTTATATATATATCTTGCATCACTGGAATTTTGTATCCCTTGACCAACATTTCCCATTTCTTCTTGCTACTCTCAACCCCCAGCAGCCCTGCTCTACTTTCTATGTCTTTGAATTTGACTATTTTAGATTTCACATTAAAGTGAGATCGTGCAGTTTTTGTCTTTCTGCATCTTGCTTATTTCACAGAGGATGGTGTCCTTGAGGTTGATCTACATTGTTATAAATGACAAGATTTCCCTCTTTTAAAGGCTGAAAATATTTCACTATGTGTGTGTATATATATATATATATGTTTATATATCACATAAAGAGTCGGACATGACTGAGCGACTGAACTGAACTGAACTGATATATATATATACACACACATATATGTTTATATATCACATTTTCTTCATCTATTCATCATCAATGTACATTTAGGTTGTTTCTTTGGCTATTGTGAATAATACTGAAATGAACATGGGAGTGCAAGTTTCACCTTATTTTAAGTACCAAGAAATATGTGCCATAATTAGAGATTCTCAATATCTCTCAATTTCTATATGGTATCTCATAATTTTATTATTTTTGAAGAAAATAAAATTGAGAAAGAAAAGCCTTCTTTTGTTAACTTCTAGAAGGCTCTAAGTGAGTCTTAGGCAAATTAACATACGTGGAAAATAACTCGAATTAGGACAATTAGTGTAAGTAGCTCTACTGTTCAGTTTGGTCTCTATGCTTAGGCTTATGTTTCAGAAACATTTGAAAAGTTTATTGAAAGATATATAACATTCTCTAAGGCATGTAAATTTATACTTCAATCACTGAGTTTCATATTTTCTTTATTTGCTTCAAAGAGAAATACTACTTCCAAATCATAAAATAGCTTTCCAGGGAAAAATTTGCATAGATGTTTTTGTCACTTTTTTGTCATTTTGGCCACCTCATGCGAAGAGCTGACTCATTGGAAAAGACTCTGATGCTGGGAGGGATTGGGGGCAGGAGGAGAAGGGGACGCCAGAGGATGAGATGGCTGGATGGCATCACTGACTCGATGAACGTGCGTCTGAGTGAACTCCGGGAGTTGGTGATGGACAGGAGGCCTGGCGTGCTGCGATTCATGGGGTCGCAAAGAGTCAGACACGACTGAGCGACTGAACTGAACTGAACTGAGTCCTAAAAAGTCTTTTTCCATGAAACTTCTGAGACATAGAAGTATTTCAGACAATATTGTAGAATTCAATAGCTTGAGTTAACTTGGCATCCTTCTTTCCTTGTGGTTAACCTAATTAGTCATTGTTAGTATAATTAGTAATATTGAGGAAATAACATTGCTCTATTAAGAAAAAAGACTGTTGTAACTATCAAAATTTTTGTAATAGGTACAATGATTCTAAAACTTTATATGGGAGAATAAGAATGCAAATAATAGAAGATAAAAACATTTTATTTATTTTTTAAATTTATTTATTTTAATTGGAGGCTAATTACAGTATTGTATTGGTTTTGCCATACATCAACATGAATCTGCCTTGGGTAACATGTGTTTTCATTTTAACTATGAAAAGAACTAAGCCAATTGAATATAATAATATACCCAAACTACTATACTAAAACAGGCTTCTCTGGTGGCTCAGAAGCCCCCGATGCAGGAGACTTGTGTTTGATCCCTGGGTTGGGAAGATCTCCTAGAGAAGGAAATGGCAACCCACTCCAGTATTCTTGCCTGGAGAATTCCACGGACAGAGGAGCCTAGCAGGCTACAGTCCATGGGGTTGCAAAGAGTCAGAAATGACTGAAAGACTAACACTTTCACATTCACTTTTCACTATACTAAAACAGGGAAGTACAAGTAAAAAAAAAATAGCCTGGTGCAGAAACAGTCCCATTACGTATAGGAACTTACTGTTTGATACAGGAGATTTCATAAATCAGTAGAGTAAGGAAGGACCATTTTGGAATGGTTATCAATTTAGAAAAAAAATTAGGTTGTCCTCTCATACTATACATTCAAATAAATTCCATATAAATTAAAGAGTGTATATATAAAATGTTAAACTGGACAATAGTGAAAAAGCACAGTATTTAAGTGATTCATTTTTCAAGAGAAGCAGGAATAAAAGTATCAATATTAATTACAAATATGGAAATTATAACAATAAAAACTTAAAAATGACAAAAGATACTACGAAAAAAAATACATCTTTGATCCCCATTTTCCCCGTATCTTTTCACTTCACTGATTTTAAGTGTTTCCAAATGTTATTTTTTTCTTTCTCCTTAAATATATTCATTCTCCATTTCCCATTCTCCCCTACTGGCTTTTGGTTCAAAGCTGTAATCTTTTTTTTAATTTAAAATGTTTTCATAAATTGTTTTCCATAGCTCGGCAAAACTTCATATTTAGCAGAATCACCTGGTCTGAACATCCAGACATATTTATGGATATGGGAATGTGGAATTACTGAGTCAAAAGATAGTAACATTCTGATGGCTAATGAGATTGTCAAGGCTTTACTTGGGAATTTCCTGGTGATCCAGTGGTTAGGACTCCAGGCTTCCTTTGTATGTGTGTATGTGTGTATACATACACATACATATGTGTACATACACACAGTAAAACGAAACTGTATTGTTTTTCCACGTGTCTCATAGGAATAATTAGATAGTGTCTTTAGTGTCCTTGATGATTCTTTATTATAAGGTCTAGCAACTTAAGATTTGGGAAAGTCTCACAAATATGTACTCACTACACGTGGCATTGGCTCATCTCATTTTCTCCTTACAATATCAGATATACAAAGAGTCCAAAGTTGTTAAACTCCCCTGTTAACAGTTTGTAATTTGTATCTAGGTTTAATTCTATTAAGACATTGATTGAATATAGAAGCTAATCTCTTTTAGCAACTCCTAGTTTGGTCAGTAATTAAGGCCTTTCTTTCACCATGTGGAATTATTTGTATATTTGTCCTCTACGACAATTTCCTCAGTCCTCAACCATCCCTCACCCCAAAAGGGAAGACTACCTGTAAAACCATACTATAATACTCCATGGCAGAGCCTAAACATGTGTATATTTACAAAATATATGAGTTTTTTTCATTCCCAATCATTGCTTTCAAAGCTGATCCCACTACTCATTTATAGATTTAACCAGCTCTGGGGACAAGGAAGGAGCGGGGATCCCTGATTTGTAGCATTGGCCAATTTCTATATTGTAAATACTCATGTCATGGACAACGTGAAGCTACTGACATGATATCACTGAAAACAGAACTGGGAACCAATGTACAGTAACACACCTTTATACAGTATTTCTATCATACAGACACAACAAACATACGTAACCTCAAGAGATTAGATAATAGTAAAATGTAGTAAAATAATTAGGAAGGAATGAGTCTCAGTATTTTTACCTCTGTTTTTAATACAGCCTTCTACCTGTAAGTGTAAATACCTTAAGTTTAAAATATTGCTGTGTTTAACTCTTGGCTTGCAATAATATCCTGAAAATATTGGCTCTTGCTAGCTAGCTCTAACATAGCAATGGTTTTAACCTTGCCCCAGTTTCTAGAACCAAGACCTAGTTTAGCAACTCAAATGAATCAGTCTTCTATCTAGAACAACTCATCTTAAATATACAGAAACCAGATTCAGATTAGATCGCTGGTATGTAATTGGGGTTTCCTGGTGGCTCAGTGGTAAAGAATCTGCCTGCCAATGCAGGAGACAAGGGTTCAATCCCTGCATCAGGAAGATCCCCTGGAGAAGGAAATGGCAACCCCCTCCAGTATTCTTGCCTGGAAAATCCCATGGACAGAGGAGCCTGGCGGGCTACAGTCCATGGGGTCTCAAAAGAGTCAGACACAACTTGGTGACTAAACAACAAAAGGACTGAATATTCCCATGAGTCTCCCATTGTGCTAGACTGTGAGGACGCAAGGAAGGTTAAAACCCCTCCCACATGCTGGGAAACCCGGACAGCTGCATGTAAAAGGATGAAGGTAGAATACTCTCTAACACCATGCACAAAAATAAATTCAAAATGGATTAAAAACCTAAATGTAAGACCAGATGCTATAAAACTCCTAGAGGAAACCATAGGCAGAATATGCTTTGACATAAATCCCCAGCAAGATCTTTTTTGACCCACCTCCTAGAGTAATGAAAATAAAAGCAAAAATAAACAAATGGAACCTAATTAAACTTAAAAGCTTTTGCACAGCAAAGGAAACCATAAACAAGACAAAAAGACAACTCTCAGAATGGGAGAATATATTTGCAAATGAAGCAACTGACAAGGGATTGATCTCCAAAAAATACTAACAGCTCAAGTAGCTCAATATTAAAAACAACACAAAACAAACAACAACCCAATTAAGAAATGGGCCAAAGACCAAAACGATACTTCTTCAAAGAAGACATATGGATGGCCAAAAAACACATGAACATATGCTCGACATCATTAATTATCAGAGAAATGCAAGTCAAAACTACAATGAGGTATCACCTCACACTGGTCAGAATGACTGTCATCAAAAAATCCACAAGCAATAAATGCTGGAGAGGGTGTGGAGAAAAGGGAACACTCTTACACTGTTGGTGGGAATATAAATTGATAGAGCCACTGTGAAGAACAGTATGGAGGTTCCTTAAAAAACCAAAACTTCCATGTGATCCAGCACACCCACTCCTGGGCATATACCTGGAGAAAATCATAGTTGCAAAATCATAGTTCCTGTGATGAACATCACAGCACTGTTTACAATAGCCGGTACAGGGAAGCAACCTAAATGTCCTTTGACAGAAGAATGAATAAAGAAGATGTGATACATATATGCAATGGAATATTACTCAGCCATAATAAGGAACAAAATTGTGCCATTTGCAGAGCTGTGGATGGACCTAGAGACTGTCATACAGAGCAGAGTAAATCAGAAAGAGAAAAAACAAATCTAGTATAATACTGCTTCTATGTGGTATCTAGAAAAATGATACAAATGAACTTATTTGAAAAGCTGAAACAGAGATACAGAGGTAGAGAATAAATGTATGGATACCAAGAAGGAAAGGGGGGTGGGGTGAATTGGGAGATTGGCACTGACATATATACATTACTTTGTGTGAAATAGATAACTAATAAGAACCTACTGTATAGCATAGGGAACTCAAGGCTCTGTGGTAACCTAAATAGGAAGGAAACTTGTAAAAGAGGGGACATATATATATATGTGGCTGATTCACTTTGCTGTAAAGCAGAAACTAGCACAATGTTGTAAAGCGACTATACTCCAATAAAAGTTAATTTTAGAAAAAGACGCCTCCTACAATCTTCCCTGCATCAATAGAGAGCCACTCCATTTTCAAGTTTTTCAGACTAAAAGTCTTAGTGTCATCTTTGATTCCTTTCTTTCTCTTCCATCTTATTTCAAGTCCCTTAGCACATCCTAATGGCTTTACTTTCAGACTATAATGACATTCCAATCACTTCTCACCCCTCTACCACACCAGCCTCTCTGAGCTACCATTCTTTCTTACCTGGATTATTGGAATAGTATCCTAAATGGTCTTGCTTCCATCTTGCTCCCTTGTGATCTAGTCTCAAAACAATGGTCAGCCTCATCCTCTTATTTATTTTTAATATTTATTTGTTCATTTGGCTGCCCCAGGTCTTCCCTGTGGCATGCAGAATCTTTGATCTTTGTTGTGGCATGTGGGATCTAGTTCTCTGACCAGGGATGAAACCTGGGCCCCCTGCATTGGGAGCGCAGAGTCTTAGCCACTCGAATGGGAAGCCCCAGCCTGATCCTTTTAAACTGGTCAGTCATATTGTGCCTTTCCTCTGCTCAGTAATCCATGTCACTCAAAGTAAAAGCCAGAGTTCTCAAAATGATCTTCAGGACCCAACATAATCAGTGTGTCTGTCTCTACTTCTCTGACATCACTTCCTATTCCTCCCCCTTCCTTGCTCTTCCCCAACTATGATGGCTTTCTTACTTTTCCTTAGATGTGCTGGGCAGGATCCTACCTAAGGTATTTGCATTTGCAGTATACACTGCCTAGTACACTCTTTCTTGGCTGCATGAATCTCTCCTTCTGTCTTATCCAAGTCTTTGCTTATACGCCATCTTCTCAGTGAGACCTTTTGTACCAACTCTATTTAAAACTACCACCCCACTTCCTGCTTCCAGAACTCACCACTTAAATTTTCTCCATAGACTAATTTCTATTGACATACAATATATTTTACTTAATTGTTTATTTTCTGTTCTCCCCAATTAACTAAAATATAAGCTGCACAAGGTCAGTGAAATTTTGTTATATTCACTGCTGATCCCTCAGTGTCTATAATAGTGTCTGGCATATAATGGCACTTAATATATATTTATTAAATGAAGATATTCCTCAAGGAGGTTTATAGGTTTTCGATGTGTATTTTTTGTAACTAAAGTAACTGGATTTCCTGCCTTTGTACTCCAGTTTCCTAGTGATTAACCCTCAGGACTTGTTACCAGGCATCTACAGTTCTGACCTGCATGAAAGGATCTCTGTCAGTTACTAGGCCAGCTCTACGTCTTGGTTCTTCCTTGGCTGATTTTGTTGTTGTTGTTTGTATGTATGTTCCTCTAACCCATAAATTTATCTTTTAGTTTCAGACTTGTTTTTGAATTAATATGATTTTCTGACTCAGTCTGAGAATTTTTTTCTTCACTGTCTGAGTTTTAGATCTGATAGTACTCTAAGGTGACAAAGAGATTGTGTAACAAAGTACATGATCATCACAGTCTTTAAAAATTAAAATGAGCATTGTAAGGATAATACTTCTTTTAGCAATTAGGTAAGATATAATTGTTATCTATCAACCCTCCTATTATCTACACATGATAGGTGAATATCCCTATAAAATTCTTAGGTTTGACACACACAGAACTAAATAGAGTAGAAGCTGTCAAGATCCCTCACTGGAGAAGGCAATGGCACCCCACTCCAGTACTCTTGCCTGGAAAATCCCATGGACAGAGGAGCCTGGTAGGCTCCAGTCCATGGGGTTGCGAAGAGTTGGACACAACTGAGCGACTTGACTTTCACTTTTCACTTTCATGCATCGGAGAAAGAAATGGCAACCCACTCCAGTGTTCTTGCCTGGAGAATCCCAGGGACGGGGGGAGCCTGGTTGGCTGCCGTTTATGGGGTTGCACAGAGTCGGACACGACTGAAGCGACTTAGCAGCAGCAGCAAGATCCCTCACTACCTCCACACTCTTTTCAGGAACTTTACAAAAATCCTGGAATAACTAGGATCAACTGAGTAATATCCTCATTTGTTAGCTAGACAACATGGCTATAGACAGGTCTGAATTAATAAGCAGTCTCCATCAAGTCAGGATGATGAGGGATGATAATGTGACTCAGAATTTTTAACTACCAACAATTACAAATATTTTGGAATAATTTTGTTTTCTTAAAGCATATTCTCCATAGATTATTTTATTTCTGCAAAGAATGGCAGTATAAATAGTAACCTTTCCTAAGTAGAATTATTATGATTCTAACTCAGGGAGCACTAAGAACCTAGAAATACCAGTAGAAATAATAAAAGGATATTTCTCTTTATGTAGCAACGAATCAGAGCGATCAAAAGTCTTTTACAGCATTGATACCATTTCTATCACTGTATTTCTGTGAGGAATCTTGGGGGAAAGAGGAGCAAATAATTTGTCATGTTTTTACAGACAATGAAGCTGAGGCACCGAATTAGACAATTTCTTGCCTGAGACCACAATGGTACATCAATTTGCAGGAATAGGACTGCTGCATCCTCTTAGTTCTCAGTTTACAGGGTGGTTTTTCCAGATTACTCTGCACTGCTATTATGATTGAGATTCTGAATAATAACAGAAGTTGGTCAGGGCAAAGTAATGGTAATGAGCCAGAGCTAGAAATAAAAATAGAGTCTAAGTCTTCTAACCTCCTGCCTACTGGTCTTGCCATTAAGCTGTAGGGCTTAATTACTGGACTTCATCAAAAAGAGGCAGCCTAATGCTAGTAGAGATTAACCAGTGTCAGTTCAGTTAACTTTTCATTGTAAGTGGACAGAATAATTTATATTTTGACAATTTCTAAAGGAAAACAGTCTCAAATTGAAATTCTTTTTGGACATGTCATTTTTATTCTATTATTTAAGTGTTTACTTGTGTAATGTGAAAAGGATCTCAGATGAATGAAGCTCATAAAGGAACCAGAAAAAAAAAAGACACTGAAAGTTAAAAATAATTATCTCTTTGCTTAAAGAAGGTGTGAATCAGCAAGCTAGAGAATTCAGGTTTTCAATGGGTTGACTAGTCCAACTAGTCAATTGACTAGTGGACCACAGCTGACTAGTAAATGTGGTCCACTCCAACCTCTGAGAATCAGCCAAAGGAGAAGAAAATATAGAAGAATAGGAGGGAAGGGGGCATCTTTTGTCCTACACTGAAGAAATATATTGCTTAATTTGGTAGATTCAGATGAATGAGACAAGTCATAATTCAGAAATCAAGAAAATTTTCACTGGACTCTGACTAACCAAAGCAATCTTGAGAAAGTACAGAGCTGGAGGTATCACATCCTCTGATTTCAGACTATGTTACAAAGCTACAGTAATCAAAACAGTATGGTACTGGCGTAAAAACAGACACATAAATGAAAGGAACAGAATAGACAGCCCAGAAATAAACCCAGGCACTTAAGGTCAACTAATCTGTGACAAAGAAGGCAAGAATATACAATGGAGAAAAAACAGGCTCTTCAATAAGCAGTGGTGGGAAAGCTGAACAGCTACATGAAAGAATGAGTTTATAATATTTTCTTATACCATATGTAAAAATAAACTCAAAATTAATTAAAGACCTAAATGTAAAACTGGAAACCATAAAACTCCTACAAGAAAACATAGGCAGAATACTCTTTGACATAAATCATAGCAACATTTTTTGTATCTGTCTCCTAAGGCAGAGGCAAAAATAAATAAATGGGACCTAATTAAACTTAAAAGCTTTTGCACAGCAAAGGAAAGCATTGACAAAAACTACAGAATGTGTGAACATATTTTCAAGTGATACAGCTGAAAAGGAGTTAATATCCAAAATACGTAAACAATTTATATAACTCTCTATAAAGAAAAACTATTTAGAAAACGAGAAGACCCAAACAGACATTTTTCCAAAGAATACATACAGATGACCAACAGGCACGTGAAAAAATGCTCAACATTGCTAATTATTAGAGAAATAAAAATTAAAACAAAATGAGGTATCACCTCATACCTGTCAGAATGGCTCTTATCAAAAAGGCCACAAATGTTGTAAGTAACAAATGTGAGGCTGTAGAGAAAAAAGAATGCCTGTATTCTGTTGGTGGGAATATAAATTGGTAGAAAATAGTATGGAGTTTCCTCAAAAATCTAAAATAGAACTACCACATGATCCAGCAATTCCATTCCTGGGTATATATCCAAAGAAAAGAAAAACACTAATTCAAAAAGATACATGCACCCTAATGTTCATGGCAACATTATTAACAACAGTCAAGAAATGGCCAGACTTCCTGGTGGTCCAGTGGTTAGAAATCTGCCTGCCAGTCTAGGGAACACAGGTTTGATGCTTGGTCCTGGAAGATTCCATGCGCTACAGGTCAACTAAGCCCGTGTGCCACCTGAACCCAAGTGCCACAATTATTGAAGCCCACATGCTCTAGAACCCATACTCCACAACAAGAGAAATCACTTCAATAAGAAACCCAGGCCCTGCAACTGGACGGTAG
Source organism: Bos javanicus (assembly GCF_032452875.1). Lineage (NCBI taxonomy): Eukaryota > Metazoa > Chordata > Mammalia > Artiodactyla > Bovidae > Bos > Bos javanicus. The sequence continues at coordinate 30,113,742 of NC_083895.1, forward strand.
CTCCTGCTCGCTGTACCTAGAGAAAGCTCGTGTGTAGCAACAAATACCCAGCACAGCCAAAAGTAAATAAACAAATAGAAATTTTAAAAAAGATGCGGTGGTGACCTAAGTGTCCATCAACAGAAGAATCAATAAAGAAGGTTTGACATATTGTATGGAAAAACTCAAATGAACTTTTTGGTCAATTCAATACATACAACGGAATACTATGCAGCCACAAAAACAATGAAATTTTGCCATTTGCAGCAACATGGATGGACCTAGAGGGTAATATATTCAGTGAAATAAGTCAGAGAAAGATAAATATTGTATGTCATTACTTATGTGTGTAATCTAAAAAATGAAACAAATGAATATAACAAAATAGAACCAGACTCACAGATACAGAGAACACACTAGTGGTTGCCAGTGGGGAGAGGGAAGGGGAAGGAGCTAGATGGGGTATAATGTACAAAGTATTATGGATAAAAGAAATAAGCGACAAGAATATATTGTATAGAACAGGGACTATAGCCAATAGCTTATAACAACTAATGAAGTAGAATGTTACATACTTGAAACTAATATTGTAAATCAACTATAATACAAGAACAAAACACTTCAACGCGTGAAAAAGGTTCTAAGAGATGCACTATAGTGTGATGAGTTTCATTATATAAGCTGATACGTGGTACTCTTCTCATATATTTTCAAGGGCATGGGCATTTTGCCCTGCATCAAGAGATATAAAGCTCAGATAGGCTTCCTCAGTGGCGAAACTCCTCATATAAATCAGAACCCAGAAAGGTAGTGGCCAAATGAACGAAGATTTTGTCATCTTCACAACTCTGTTCCTAGTTTTTACAACGAATTAGTAGATGAAGAAACATCTTTGGGGTTACTTATTAATAATTGTCTTGGATATCTCTCATATATTCAGTATGTACATGTTATTAAATTTGCATTGGTTTTTCTACTGTTAAAAAAAGAAAACAAAAAGAAATATCTTTAACATAATATTTCTGATTTTTATTAAACTGACTTTTTTAAGGTGCCACATAGCTTTATGTACATTATTATTATTTTTAACCTTTACAGCCCTGAGAATATTGTTTTACAGATGAGAAAGCAGATGTTAAGTATTTTGCCCAAGGTCACACAGATTGCTTAGTAGTTAGACCTGTGTTTAGAGTCTAGTCTCCAAAGTAACTTCTTTTTTTTTTTTTTTTTTTTTACTTTAATTTTAAAAATAAAACAGATATACACATGCTCCCCATCCTGAACCCTCCTCCCTCCCAACCTCCCCATACCCTCCCCCTGGGCCTTCCCAGCGCACCAGCCCCAAGCATCCAGCATCGTGCACTGAACCTGGACTGGCATCTCGTTTCATACATGACATTTCACATGTTTCAATGCCATTCTCCCAAATCTTCCCACCCTCTCCCACAGAGTCCATAAGACTGTTCTATACATCAGTGTCTCTTTTGCTGTCTCGTATACAGGGTTATCGTTACCATCTTTCTAAATTCCATATATATGCGTTAGTATACTGTATTTATGTTTTTCCTTCTGGCTTACTTCACTCTGTATAATAGGCTCCAGTTTCATCCACCTCATTAGAACTGATTCAAATGTATTCTTTTTAATGGCTGAGTAATACTCCATTGTGTATATGTACCACAGCTTTCTTATCCATTCATCTGCTGATGGACATCTAGGTTGCTTCCATGTCCTGGCTATTATAAACAGTGCTGCGATGAACATTGGGGTACACGTGTCTCTTTCCCTTCTGGTTTCCTCAGTGTGTATGCCCAGCAGTGGGATTGCTGGATCATAAGGCAGTTCTATTTCCAGTTTTTTAAGGAATCTCCACACTGTTCTCCATAGTGGCTGTACCAGTCTGCATTCCCACCAACAGTGTAAGAGGGTTCCCTTTTCTCCACACCCTCTCCAGCATTTATTATTTGTAGACTTTTGGATCACAGCCATTCTGACTGGTGTAAAATGGTACCTCATAGTGGTTTTGATTTGCATTTCTCTGATAAAGAGTGATGTTGAGCATCTTTTCAAGTGTTTGTTAGCCATCTGTATGTCTTCTTTGGAGAAATGTCTATTTAGATCTTTGGCCCACTTTTTGATTGGGTCATTTATTTTTCTGGAGTTGAGCTGTAGGAGTTGCTTGTATATTTTTGAGATTAGTTGTTTGTCAGTTGCTTCATTTGCTATTATTTTCTCCCATTCTGAAGGCTGTCTTTTCACCTTGCTAATAGTTTCCTTTGATGTGCAGAAGCTTTTAAGTTTAATTAGGTCCCATTTGTTTATTTTTGCTTTTATTTCCAATATTCTGGGAGGTGGGTCATAGAAGATCCTGCTGTGATGTATGTCAGAGAGTGTTTTGCCTATGTTCTCCTCTAGGAGTTTTATAGTTTCTGGTCTTATGTTGAGATCTTTAATCCATTTTGAGTTTATTTTTGTGTATGGTGTTAGAAAGTGTTCTAGTTTCATTCTTTTACAAGTGGTTGACCAGATTTCCCAGCACCACTTGTTAAAGAGATTGTCTTTAATCCACTGTATATTTTTGCCTCCTTTGTCAAAGATAAGGTGTCCATATGTGCGTGGATTTATCTCTGGGCTTTCTATTTTCTTCCATTGATCTATATTTCTGTCTTTGTGCCAGTACCATACTGTCTTGATAACTGTGGCTTTGTAGTAGAGCCTGAAGTCAGGTAGGTTGATTCCTCCAGTTCCATTTTTCTTTCTCAAGATCGCTTTGGCTATTCGAGGTTTTTTGTATTTCCATACAAATTGTGAAATTATTTGTTCTAGCTCTGTGAAGAATACTGTTGGTAGCTTGATAGGGATTGCATTGAATCTATAAATTGCTTTGGGTAGTATACTCATTTTCACTATATTGATTCTTTCAATCCATGAACATGATATATTTCTCCATCTATTAGTGTCCTCTTTGATTTCTTTCACCAGTGTTTTATAGTTTTCTATATATAGGTCTTTAGTTTCTTTAGGTAGATATATTCCTAAGTATTTTATTCTTTTTGTTGCAATGGTGAATGGAATTGTTTCCTTAATTTCTCTTTCTGTTTTCTCATTATTAGTGTATAGGAATGCAAGGGATTTCTGTGTGTTGATTTTATATCCTGCAACTTTACTATAATCATTGATTAGTTCTAGTAATTTTCTGGTGGAGTCTTTAGGGTTTTCTATGTAGAGGATCATGTCATCTGCAAATAGTGAGAGTTTTACTTCTTCTTTTCCAATTTGGATTCCTTTTATTTCTTTTTCTGCTCTGATTGCTGTAGCCAAAACTTCCAAAACTATGTTGAATAGTAATGGTGAAAGTGGGCACCCTTGTCTTGTTCCTGACTTTAGAGGAAATGCTTTCAATTTTTCACCATTGAGGATAATGTTTGCTGTGGGTTTGTCATATATAGCTTTTATTAAGTTGAGGTATGTTCCTTCTATTCCTGCTTTCTGGAGAGTTTTTATCATAAATGGGTGTTGAATTTTGTCAAAGGCTTTCTCTGCATCTATTGAGATAATCATATGGTTTTTGTTTCTCAATTTGTTAATGTGGTGTATTACATTGATTGATTTGCGGATATTGAAGAATCCTTGCATCCCTGGGATAAAGCCCACTTGGTCATGGTGTATGATCTTTTTAATGTGTTGTTGGATTCTGATTGCTAAAATTTTGTTTAGGATTTTTGCATCTATGTTCATCAGTGATATTGGCCTATAGTTTTCTTTTTTTGTGGCATCTTTGTCAGGTTTTGGTATTAGGGTGATGGTGGCCTCATAGAATGAGTTTGGAAGTTTACCTTCCTCTGCAATTTTCTGGAAGAGTTTGAGCAGGATAGGTGTTAGCTCTTCTCTAAATTTTTGGTAGAATTCAGCTGTGAAGCCGTCTGGACCTGGGCTTTTGTTTGCTGGAAGATTTTTGATTACAGTTTCAATTTCCATGCTTGTGATGGGTCTGTTAAGGTTTTGTATTTCTTCCTGGTCGAGTTTTGGAAAGTTGTACTTTTCTAAGAATTTGTCCATTTCTTCCTCGTTGTCCATTTTATTGGCATATAATTGTTGATAATAGTCTCTTATGATCCTTTGTATTTCTATGTTGTCTGTTGTGATCTCTCCACTGTCATTTCTAATTTTATTGATTTGATTTTTCTCCCTTTGTTTCTTGATGAGTCTGGCTAATGGTTTGTCAATTTTATTTATCCTTTCAAAGAACCAGCTTTTGGCTTTGTTGATTTTTGCTATGGTCTCTTTTTTTTTCTTTTGCGTTTATTTCTGCTCTAATTTTTAAGATTTCTTTCCTTCTACTAACCCTGGGGTTCTTCATTTCTTCCTTTTCTAGTTGCTTTAGGTGTAGAGTTAGGTTATTTATTTGACTTTTTTCTTGTTTCTTGAGGTGTGCCTGTATTGCTATGAACTTTCCCCTTAGGACTGCTTTTACTGTGTCCCACAGGTTTTGGGTTGTTGTGTTTTCATTTTCATTCGTTTCTATGCAAATTTTGATTTCTTTTTTGATTTCTTCTGTGATTTGTTGGTTATTCAGCAGCGTGTTGTTCAGCCTCCATATGTTGGAATTTTTAATAGTTTTTCTCCTGTAATTGAGATCTAATCTTACTGCATTGTGGTCAGAAAAGATGCTTGGAATGATTTTTATTTTTTTGAATTTACCAAGGCTAGCTTTATGGCCCAGGATGTGATCTATTCTGGAGAAGGTTCCATGTGCGCTTGAGAAAAAGGTGAAATTCATTGTTTTGGGATGAAATGTCCTATAGATATCAATTAGGTCTAACTGGTCTATTGTATCATTTAAAGTTTGTGTTTCCTTGTTAATTTTCTGTTTAGTTGATCTATCCATAGGTGTGAGTGGGGTATTAAAGTCTCCCACTATTATTGTGTTATTGTTAATTTCTCCTTTCATACTTGTTAGCATTTGTCTTAGATACTGCGGTGCTCCCGTGTTGGGTGCATATATATTTATAATTGTTATATCTTCTTCTTGGATTGATCCTTTGATCATTATGTAGTGACCTTCTTTGTCTCTTTTCACAGCCTTTGTTTTAAAGTCTATTTTATCTGATATGAGTATTGCTACTCCTGCTTTCTTTTGGTCCCTATTTGCATGGAAAATCTTTTTCCAGCCCTTCACTTTCAGTCTGTATGTGTCCCCTGTTTTGAGGTGGGTCTCCTGTAGACAACATATGTAGGGGTCTTGTTTTTGTATCCATTCAGCCAGTCTTTGTCTTTTGGTTGGGGCATTCAACCCATTTACGTTTAGGGTAATTACTGATAAGTATGATCCTGTTGCCATTTACTTTATTGTTTGGGGTTCGAATTTATACACCATTTTTGTGTTTCCTGTCTAGAGAATATCCTTTAGTATTTGTTGTAGAGCTGGTTTGGTGGTGCAGAATTCTCTCAGCTTTTGCTTGTCGGAGAAGCTTTTGATTTCTCCTTCATATTTGAATGAAATCCTTGCTGGGTACAATAATCTGGGCTGTAGGTTATTTTCTTTCATCATTTTAAGTATGTCTTGCCATTCCCTCCTGGCTTGAAGAGTTTCTATTGAAAGATCAGCTGTTATCCTTATGGGAATTCCCTTGTGTGTTATTTGTTGTTTTTCCCTTGCTGCTTTTAATATTTGTTCTTTGTGTTTGATCTTCGTTAATTTGAGTAACGGACCTGGGAAGAGCACAATACTCAGGCCCAACTGAGTCTGCGCCTCTGAGGACTACCCGAGTGCCTGAACCTGAGCGGCTTGGACCTGGGAGGTACATACAACCCAGGGCCAGCCTTGGACTGTTCCCGGCGGAACAACCTAGAGCCCGAGCAGTGTGGGCAGGGAGGCTACACGCGCAGTGAGCGGGGGCAGACCCAGTGTGGCTGAGGCACTGCGAGCGCACGCCAGTGTTATTTGCTTGCAGCATCCCTCCTCCCTCCCCACAGCGCGACTGAACAAAGAGAAGAAATACAGTTCCACCCATCAGAACACTGACACAAGCTTCCCTAACCAGGAAACCCTGACAAGCCACCTGTACAAACCCACACACAGCGAGGAATAGCCACAATAAAGAGAACTCCACAAACTGCCAGAATACAGAAAGGACACCCCAAACTCAGCAATTTAAACAAGATGAAGAGACAGAGGAATAGCCAGCAGATAAAGGAACAGGATAAATGCCCACCAAACCAAACAAAAGAGGAAGATATAGGGAATCTACCTGATAAAGAATTCCGAATAATGATAGTGAAATTGATCCAAAATCTTGAAATTAAAATGGAATCACAGATAAATAGCTTGGAGACAAGGATTGAGAAGATGCAAGAAAGGTTTAACAAGGACCTAGAAGAAATAAAAAAGAGTCAATATACAATGAATAATGCAATAAATGAAATTAAAAACACTCTGGAGGCAACAAATAGTAGAATAACAGAGGCAGAAGATAGGATTAGTGAATTAGAAGATAGATTGGTAGAAATAAATGAATCAGAGAGAATAAAAGAAAAACGAATTAAAAGAAATGAGGACAATCTCAGAGACCTCCAGGACAATATTAAACGCTACAACATTTGAATCATAGGGGTTCCAGAAGAAGAAGACAAAAAGAAAGATCATGAGAAAATACTTGAGGAGATAATAGTTGAAAACTTCCCTAAACTGGGGAAGGAAATAATCACCCAAGTCCAAGAAACCCAGAGAATCCCAAACAGGATAAACCCAAGGCGAAACACCCCAAGACACATATTACTCAAATATTACTCAAAGTAACTTCTAATACCCTTTCTACTATGTCACAGAAGGTTATGGGAATACTTTAATTTTTACCTTTAAAACAGTTTCTAGATAAACTTTAGACTACTCAATAGCTTTTTGAAAAATAGATTCAGGAATGTTTGTTTTGCATCCCCATTTTTCTTGTTGTAAATTTCTTCAGCAAAGTATAGACATTACATATCAGATTGTGGGTCTTTTTGTTGCAATAAGGTAGAAATGCATTTCCTTAAAAGTACTGGGCACTGAAAGCCTGTTTGTTTTGGGTTCACCAAGGGTATTGTAAATCAAACTTGATGGTTGCAGGCAGAGTCCTGAACTAAGAACCATGAGTTGGTTTGCTATAAGTAAAGGATATTCTATACTTTCTAAAACAAATTAGAGGACCTTAGTGGATAAACTGAGCTACAAAATTGATACTACTGCAGCCTAACATGAGACATTAGAGAGCTTTTAAATTTTAGAGGAAAAGACAAGCAAGTAATATTTTCAACTTACTTATCAGGAGAAAGGTTATAAATTTTATTGAGCATTTGCTGATTGCCATCAATTCACAAGTTATTTCACTGATCATAGATTCTAACTCAACCCCTACCCAGTGAAATATTGTCTCAGTGATTTGTTGATAAAATTAACAAAATCATTAATTATTAATTCCTATGGGGCTGCATCTAGAAAACGTGAGGTTAAAGCTTCTGCCTTCTCTAACCAATCATTAAACCAAATAAATATTTGAATATTCTCCATTACACACTAAGCTCAGTGTTAGGCATTGTAGTGCCTACTCTATAATAAAAGCTTAATATCTTTCAGTAGTGATTAAGTGAGTGAAGGAAACAGAAATAATCAAAGACATGGCATTTGCTACAAAGGTGACGATATGACTGAAATATCAGTTCAGTCGCTCAGTCGTGTCCGACTCTTTTCAATCCCATGGACTACAGCATGCCGGGCTTCCCTGTCCATCACCAACTCCCTGAGCTTTCTCAAACTCATGTTCATCGAGTCTGTGATGTCATCCAACCATCTCATCCTCTGTCGTCCCCTTCTTCCCCTGCCTCAATCTTTCCCAGCATCAGGGTCTTTTCAAATCAGTTAGTTCTTCACGTCAGGTGGCCAAAACATTGGAGCTTCAGCTTCAGCATCAGTCCTTCTAAAGAATATTCAGGACTGATTTCCTTTAGGATGGACTGGTTGGATCTCCTTGCAGCCCAAGGGACTCTCAAGAGTTTTCTCCAACACCACAGTTCAAAAACATCAATTCTTCAGCGCTCAGCTTTCTTTATGGTCCAACTCTCACATCCATACATGACTACTGGAAGAACCATAGCTTTGACTAGACGGACCTTTGTTAGCAAAATAATGTCTCTACTTTTTAATATGCTGTCTAGGTTTGTCATAGTTTTACTTCAAAGGAGCAAGCGTCTTAATTCCATGCTGCAGTCACCATCTGCAGTGATTTTTGAGCCCCCCAAAATAAAATCTGTCACTGTTTCCATTGTTCCCCCATCTATTTGCCATGAAAGTGATGGGACCTGATGCCACAATCTTAGTTTTTGAACGCTGAGTTTTAAGCCAACTTTTTCACTCTTCTCTCTCACTTTCATCAAGAGGCTCTTCAGATCCTCTTCACTTTCTGCCATAAAGGTTGTGTCATTTGCAAGTCTGAGGTTATTGATATTTCTCCCAGCAATCTTGATTCCAGCTTGTGCTTCATCCAGCCTGGCATTTCACTTGATGTACTCTGTATATGAGTTAAATAAGCAGGGTGACAATATACAGCCTTGTCATAACTCCTTTTCCAATTTGGAACCAGTCCGTTGTTCCATGTCTGGTTCTAACTGTTGCTTCTTGACCTGCATACAGGTTTCTCAGGAGGCAGGTAAGGTAGTCTGGTATTCCCATCTCTTTGATATATCAAAGAAATTAATGTGGCAAAGACGTTATTTTAAAAACACCTAATTTCTCTTTCATTTGTATTTTTACCATGATGCTACTCTTTGTAGGCTCACAGGGATTACGTTTGAGCGAATCGTCTAAGCTTCTATAGGATTTACTCTGAGACTGTGTCCTGAACTATTCCATACCAGGAAAGTACAGAGGAATAAGTTAAGTGTGTGGACTCTAGTGTCAGATATGCTAGCTTCATATCTTGGCCCCACTACTTACCAGGCAGGAAATCTTGAGCAAGTTTCCTCAATGTCACAATTTTCTCATCTGAAAAACAAGGGCTAGTATAGTATTTTTCTCATGGGGATTTTGTGAGGATAAAACAAGAAGTTATAATATTTATGGAGAACACAGCCCAATACCTTGCTAATAGCTGGTATTCAATATTATCACTAATAATATTATTTTCTTTCAGATTAAAAAATATTTTTAAAAATCTAGACTTAATTGACCTTATGACCTTGCCAAAGGTCTGCTTCCATATGTTGCCTGCCATATGGTCTACTCACAAATGAGAAGCCTATGCGCTTACCTGTGGTAAATTAGACCATCAAAGCTCAGTTCTTCATAGTAGAGAATAGGGTTAACATAACTGAAAACTACAAAGTTGTACAAGTTTGTGTACAACTACACAAACTCTAGGAAAGCAGTTTTCTGTGTCGGTGTGTGGTATAGTGAGAGTGAGACAAAGATCAGCATGAGTCAGACCTCAGTTTAATTCAACTCTGCACACAGTACTTAGCTTCTTTGAATGGTTTCTTAGTTTTGTACCTTTGGGAAATTACTTAAACTCTTTGGGCTATTATTCTTCTCATCTCTGAAGTTGGGAAAATAATATTTAATTCCCTGAGCTTTTTGTGCAGGTAGTGAGAGTGGGTCCCAGTAAACTGACAGAGCTGTGGCCAGCACTGTGAACATTAATTCTCTTCTCTTTTTGTGGAGCTGTCTTGGAGGAAAGAGAAGCAGCAGCAGAGGTGCCAGGCAGGGCAGTTGCTCAGCAACATTATGATGGATGCGATTTATACAAGTCTGTCATAAATGGTCAGCCAGTGTACAAGGAGGCCAGTGTGGGTAGAAATCTAGTCTGGGCTGTATTCTCCAAGATGTGCCAGGGGCCTCTTTATATATTTGTATATTTGTCTGTTCTCCGCCTATTTTCTAAGCCACTTCCTGACCTTCAGTTCCTTTCCACCATCTCCAGGTGCTCAGTGGCCTCAGAGAGCCACGACCTATCACTGCCATTCCCATTATAACCTGCCTCACGTCTCTCGGATCCTAAATAACTGGATCCTACCGTGAAAATTCTAATCCTTCCAGAGCCTCACTCCTCCAGTACTCTTCTAAGAGAGGAGTACTAATTGCACAAATGAATTCCAGCTGAGAAAGGCCTTTCTTTACTTATACTATCCATTAGTGTAATATTTTAATAAAGTATTTTTCCAGTGTTTAAAGCCAAGGGAGCAAACAATGTGAGGGTTTGAGATATCAAGGTAAAGTGAATGTAGAGAAGCAGTTTAAAAATGAAGGGGACTTTTCAGCACAGCACAGAGTAGCTGTCCATCTGGAGAAGGCATTGAATATGACCCAGGAAGTAGAAACTGAATGTACTTAATGAACAGCCCTGCCTGTTCCACATCAGCCAGTCCATTTAAAGAGTCAACAAGAACTTTGGACCCTATACTAATACCAACTTCTGCAAGAAGAGAATGTGGGAGGGGAGAACTGCCTTGGGAGTTGGGAAACTTGGATCATAATTCTGCCTTCACCACTAAACAGCTTTTGGCCTTGAGAAAGTCAGTTTTGTCCTTAGACTTCAATGACTTCACTGTGGACTAACAGACTGAATCAGGGATCCCTTTTTCAGGCTTAACCTTCTATGTTGCTTTTTTCCCCATAGCAAACTGGTTAGCCTGGTGGTGGGTGAGTTGGGGAAGCAATGCTGAATTGTAGCTTAAAGAACATTACGTGTGTGTGTGTGTGTGTTGATCAGTCATGTCTGACTCTTTGAGACCCCATGGACTGTAGCTCAGTAGGCTCCTCCGTCCATGGAATTCTCCAAGCAAGAATACTGAAGTAGGTTGCTATTCCCTTCTCCAGGAGATCTTCCCAACCCAGGAATTGAACCCAGGTCTTCCGCACAGTGGGCAGATGCTGTGCCATCTGAGTCACCAGGGAGTGGTAAAGAACCTGCCTGTCAATGCAGGAGAGGTAGGAGGGGCAGGTTCAATCCCTGGGTTGGGAAGATCCCCTGGAGAAGGGAATGGCAACCCAGTCCAGTGTTCTTGCCTAGAGAATTCCGTGGACAGAGCCTGGTGAGCTATGGTCCATAGGGTCTCAAAGAGTCGGACATAACTAAAGCGATAGCACGCGTGCAGAGAATATCATACTGAACTTCAAATAAAGAGTACTGGATTCTGGAGGGGCAGGTTACATTAATGGTTAAGAGTGTAGGGGCTGGAATCCTTCATTCCTGGGTTTTGGTACCGAATTTGAACAAATCATTTAATCTCAACTTCTTTATCTCTAAAAGAAGAATGCTAATATCTATGTCATAATGTTAGTGAAAAGACTAAATAAGCTAGAGCATATAAAAGCACTCAGCACAGTGCCTGATATCTGGTAAATCCCCAGTACACAATGGCATGTTTCATCCTAACTTTGCTACTAAATTAATTCTTTTAAAAAAAATCTTATTTATTTTTTATTTTTGGCTGCACTGGGTCTTCGTTGCTTTCTGCAGGCTTTCTCTAGCTGCGGTGAGCAGGGTCTACTCTTTGTTGTAGTGCTTAGGCTTCTTGTTGCAGTGGCTTCTCTTGCTGCAGAGCACGGGCTCTAATTGCATAGGCTTCATTTGTTGCAGCATGTGGGCTCTAGAGCGCGGGCTCAGTATTCGCAGTGCACAGGCTTAGCTGCTTTGTGTCGTGTGGACCAGGGATTGAACCCGTGTCCCCTGCATTGGCAGCCGGATTCTTGACCATGAGAGAAGTCCCTAAATTAATTCCTGATTGGCTAAGTCATTCACTTCTCTGAGTCTCCTTAAATTTTTTTTTTTTTTTGGTCCAATCAGAGTATAGGAGCAAATTATTTCTAAGATGTTTTCTATTTCCATCTTTATTTCTTTTATATTTGTAATAGAAAATTTTGTTTTAGAAATTTGACCAGTTTTGAATTTAGTAGCTCACTTATCAGAGAAGGCAATGGCAATCCACTCTAGTACTCTTGCCTGGAAAATCCCATGGATGGAGGGGCCTGGTGGGCTGCAGTCCATGGGGTTGTGAAGAGTCAGAGTGAGCGACTTCACTTTCCCTTTTCACTTTCATGCATTGGAGAAAGAAATGGCAACCCACTCCAGTGTTCTTGCCTGGAGAATCCCAGGGATGGGGGAGCCTGGCGGGCTGCCGTCTCTGGGGTTGCACAGAGTCGGACACGACTGAAGCGACTTAGCAGCAGCAGCAGCTCAGTTATCTCTACCATGTGCTCAGAACGGTTTCCCAGAAAAATCACTGAGTCTGAACTACTCCCATTGTGTGCAGGTGAATCATTGCTGGTACCAGGATTGAGTTGTGCAGTTTTAATCCTAAAACCATTGCTGCCGCACCTCCACTCCCAGTAACATGAGAACCTACATCGTTAGATGTCAGGGTCACAGGCCATGGCACAGTCCTAGGAATCATCGTTATTGCCACATTGCAAAAGTGCAGCAGCCACTTGGAACATCCAAGACATTTGTCTCAGTAGGCAAATAACCATTTTCACTCACAGGTGATAATTTGATTGCTTGAATATACCCATGCCACTGATTACTAACATGAGGTTTCTTTTTGGGAGGGAGCTCAGCACTGCAGTCAAGCCCAATGACTTGATCACAACAATCCTAAATCCCACATTTAAGGGTCTGTTTCCTAGATTTCTCCTGGTACCAATTCTGCATAAGTCAAGAGAAAAAAAATAATATCAGTTACCCGAACAGAGATAATTTAGTATAAATAATTGCTAACTAGATATAAACATGCATAACTCAATGAAGCTGAGAGCCATGCCATGCAAGGCTACCCCAAGACAGACAGGTCAGAGTGAAGAGTTCTGACAAATTGTAGTCCACAGGAGGAGGAAATGGCAACTCATTTCAGTATTCTTGCTGCGAGAACCACGTGAAAAGTATGAAAAAGTAAAAAGATATGACACCAGAATATGAGTCCCCCAGGTCAGAAGGTGCCAAATACACTACTAGGGAAGAATAGAGGTCAATTACTAATAGTTCCAGAAAGAATGAAGTGGCTAAGCCAAAGTGGAAACAATGCTCAGTTGTAGATGTATCTAATGGTGAAAATAAAGTCTGATGCTGTGAAAAACAATATTACATAGGAACCTGGAATTTTAGGTCCATGAATCAAGGTAAATTGGAAGTGCTCAAACAGGAGATGACGAGAGTAAACATTGACGTCTTAGGAATCAGTGAACTAAAATGGACTGGAATGGGCAAATTTAATTCAGATAACCATTATATCTACTACTGGGGCAAGAATCTCTTAGAAGAAATGGTGTAGCCCTCACAATCAACAAAAGAGTCCAAAATGTAATACTTGGATGCAATCTCAAAAACGACAAAATGATCTCAGTTCATTTCCAAGGCAAACCATTCAACATCACAGTAATCCAAGTCTATGCCCCAACCACTATTGCTGAAGAAGCTGAAGTTGACTTGTTCTGTGAAGACCAACAACATCTTCTAGAACTAACACACACACAAAGATGTCTTTTTCATTATAGGGATTGGAATGCAAAAGTAGGAAGTCAAAAGGTACCTGGAATAACAGACAAGTTTGGCCTTGGGTACCAAATGAAGCAGGGCAAAGACTAACAGAGTTTTGTCAAGAGATCGCACTGGTCATAGCAAACATCCTTTTCGGCAACCCAAGAGACAGCACTACACTTAGACATCACCAGGTGGTCAATATCAAGATTTGATTGCTTATGTTCTTTGCAGCTGAAGATGGAGAAGCTCTATACAGTCAGCAAAAACAAGACCTGGAGCTGATTGTGGTTCAGATTGTGAGCTCCTTATTACAAAATTCAGGCTTAAATTGAATAAAGTGGGAAAAGCCACTAGGCCATTCAGGTATGACCTAAATAAAATTCCTTATGATTATATAATGGAAACGATGAATAGAATCAAGGGATTTATCTGGTAGACAGAGTGTGCCTGAAGAACTATGAATGGAAGTTCATAACATCATACATGAGGCAGTGACCAAAACCATCCCCAAGAAAAAGAAATGCAAGTAGGCATAGTGGTTGTCTGAGGAGGCTTTACAAATAGCTGAGGAAAGAAGAGAAGTGAAAGACAGGGGAGCAAGGACAAGATATACCCAACTAAATGCAGAGTTCCAGAGAAGAGCAAGGAGAGATGCCGGAGTCCAGCTCCAGCAGCCAGGGATTCAACCTGAAGAGATGAATGGTATCAGCGATGAGGCAGCCTCTCAGTTTTCTTTTGGACTGCCTGTTTATTTCAAGTTTAAGATTCTCTTTTATACTTTTACAAAAACATTAGGCCAGAGGTTTGACATTTTCAGTTCCCCCTCTCCCAGATTTATTATCTCCATAAATCACTGTTGCTCTTCAGAGTTCCTGCTTCAGTGATTCTCTGGGAATCAGCCTTATCATCTATTATGTACCTCCTCTAATGTGTCGTATAGTTAACTTGTGATTACATAGTAACTCATGCTACATTCCTCAGTTTACTACTTATCTTCCTAAATCCTGTTTGCCCCTAACATCCTGAGCTCACTATCTCTTAAAAAGGCTTCTAGCTACAGTATCTCTAAAAATTCCTAACTTCTATAAGCTATAGTAAAATATGCTAACTTTACAACATTCCTTAAATCTTTAACTTCTAACTGTTTTAATTATTTCTAAGCCCTGAATTCAGTAAACTCCTTTGCCATAAACATTCTCCTCACAAATAGGCTTCAGATAGCAATCCCTCCCATGGCCTCAAGCTACAGCCTATGTGCTCATCCTGGAACACTCTTTTGTAAAAGTCCTTAAACAAACGTCAATGATTAACTTTACGAATTATTTTCTGAGCACAGCTGCAGAAGGCTTTGTGCCTTCTCATGCTCCTCTCAAGAACAATAAGCACCTTAATATTCCTTTTCAGTCAACTCAGCCCAGAAAAGGAAAAGACAAGTCAGAATTACAAGGCCTAACTCCTTCATCCCGGGGCTGTGCCTGTGGAATGAGGTGAGGGGTCTGGGGCCATGCCTCCATTTTGTCAGTAATGCCTAACGCAGCTCCCGACATCTCCCCCTTTTTTATGTTTTAGACCTTAGGTATGAAACTCAGTACATAGAGCAAAAACACTTCGGCTGAGTATTCTGAAGAGGCACAGGGCCATTACATAAATCAGAACTAACAGGCATAAGCACATGGCCGCATTAATCATTATTGTAGAAAAGGATCCATGGGAAAGATACCCCTCCAGATTTTCAAAGAGGGAATTAGAAAGCCATTGAGAAGAAAAGTCAGACTCCTCCTGCTTCATATTCTGAATATCCTGATGTAACTTATAAATATCAATACTAAAATCTGAATGATTCCAGACTCCTAAAATATGATTCCTAATGCTTTCCCAAGAGTGCATGGACTCATTCACTTGTAGAGGGGTAATACACATCCATTTAAATTCAGCATGGCACCTTAAAGACAATTTAATTTTTAAATTTGTAATTTCTTGCCCCGTAAGCAGAACTGCTTCTTTAAAGCATTGACCTTATTTTCTATTTTCTTACCTATAATTTCCTGTGTACTAAGAGCTACGGAGACATTTTTGGACAGCTGATCGACAAACGAGGCTGTGTGCACTCTTTTGACAGGCTGTATAGAAATAGAGGAAAATAGTAGAGTAGGAAAGACCAGCGACCCTTCAGGAAAATCGGACATATCAAAGGAACATCTCATGCAAGTTCAGTTCAGTCACTTAGTCACGTCCAACTCCTTGTGACCCCATGGACTGCAACATGCCAGGCCTCCCTGTCCATCACCAGCTCCCGGAGTTTACTCAAATTCATGTCCACTGAGTCAGTGATGCCATCCAACCATCTCATCCTCTGTCGTCCCCTTCTCCTCCTGCCCTCAATCTTTCCCAGCATCAGGGTCTTTTCAAATGAAGCAGTTCTTTGCATCAGGTGGCCAAAGTATTGGAGTTTCAGCTTCAATATCAGTCATTCCAATAAATATTCAGGACTGATTTCCTTTAGGATGGACTGGTTGGATCTCCTTGCAGCCCAAGGGATTCTTCAAGAGTCTTCTCCAACACCACAGTTCAAAAGCATCAGTTCTTTGGCACAGCTTTCTTTATAGTCCAACTCTCACATCCATATATGACTACTGGAAAAACCATAGCTTTGACTAGATGGAGCTTTGTTGACAAAGTAATGTCTCTGCTTTTCAACACGCTGCCTAGGTTGGTCATAACTTTTCTTCCAAGGATGTGCAAGGATGGGCACAATAAAGTACAGTAATGGTAAGGACTTAACAGAACCAGAAGAGATTAAGAAGAGGTAGCAAGAATACACAGAACTATACAAAAAAGTCTTAATGATGCGGATAACCATGATGATGTGGTCACTCACCTAGAGCCAGACATCCTGGAATGTGAAGTCAAGTAGGCCATAGGAAGCATTACTATGAACAAAGCTAGCAGAGATGACGGAATTCCAGCTGAGCTACTTTAAATCATAAAAGATGATGCTGTTGAAGTGCGGCACTCAGTATGTCAGCAAACTTGGAAAACTCAGCAGTGGCCACAGGACTGGAAAAGATCAGTTTTCATTTCAATCCCAAAGAAGGGCAATGCCAAAGAATGTTCAAACTACATTACTATTGCTCTTATTTCACATACTAGCAAGGTTATGCTCAAACTCCATCAAGCTAGGCTTTATCAGTACATGAACCAAGAACTTCCAGGTGTACATGCTGGGTTTAGAAAAGGCAAGAGGAACTAGAGATCAAATTACCAACATTTGCTGGATTATGGGAAAGCAAGGGAGTTCCAGAAAAACGTGTACTTCTGCTTCATATACTATGCTAAAGCCTTTGACTGTGTAGATCACAACAAACTGGAAAATTCTTAAAGAGATGGGAATATTAGACCACCTTAGCTTTCTTCCAAGAAACGTGTATGTAGGTCAAGAAGCAACTGTTAGTACCTTACATGGAACAACGAACTGTTTCAAAATTGGGAAAGGAGTATGACAAGACTGTATTATCATCCTGCTTATTTAACTTAAAGGCAGAGTACATCATGCAAAATGTTGGGCTGGATGAAGCACAAGCTGGAATCAAGATTGCTGGGAGAAATAACAACAACCTCAGATATGCAGATGATATACCACTCTAATGGCAGAAAGCGAAAAGAAACTAAACAGCCTCTTGATGAGGGTGAAACAAGAGAGTGAAAAAGTTGGCCTAAAACTCAACATTCAAAAAGCTAAGATCATGGCATCCAGTCCTATCACTTCATGGCTAAATGAAGGGTAAAAATTGGAATCAGTTACGGAATTTATTTTCTTGGGCTCCAAAATCTCTGTGGATGGTGGCTGCAGCCATGAAGTTAAAAGACGCTTGTTCCTTGGAAGGGAAGCTATGACAAAACTAGACAGCATATTAAAAAGCAGAGACATCACCTTGCCAACAAAGTTTTGTATAGTCAAAGCTATGGTTTTTCTAGTAGTCATGAACAGATGTGAAAGTTGGACCATAAAGAAGGTTGAGTGCCAAAGAACTGACACTTTTGAACTTTGATGCTGGGGAAGACTCTTCAGAAGCCCTTGGACTGCAAGTCAAACCAGTCAATCCTAAAGGAAATCAACCATGAATATTCATTGGAAGGACTGATGTTGAAGCTGAAGCTCCAATACATTTGCCATCTAATGCAAAGAGCTGACTCATTGGAAAAGACCCTGATGCTGGGAAAGATTGAAGGCAAAAGGAAATGGGGGGTGGGTAGCAGAGGATGAAATAGTTAGGTAGCATCACTGACAGGAATTTGAGCAAACTTAGGAAATAGTGGAGGTCAAAGGAGCCTGCTGTCTGTTCATGGGGTTGTAAATAGTCAGACATAACTTAGCAACAGAACAATAAACAACAGATAAAACGATGTTAATAATAATAAGAAAACTTGAATAAATCATTAGGTAACAACTTCAAGAAGTAGCTGCAATCTCTAGGGCTGAGAACATAAAGGAAAATAGAATTATTAAAACTTAGAGAAGAGGCTTTTATTACTTGTCTCTTTTCAAGTAATTGGTGTGGTTTCTGTCTCTTTGACTGTGTGGATCACAATAAACTGTGGAAAATTCTGAAAGAGGTGGGAATACCAGACCACCTGACCTGCCTCTTGAGAAACCTGTATACAGGTCAGGAAGCAACAGTTAGAACTGGACGTGGAACAACAGACTGGTTCCAAATAGCAAAAGGAGTTCGTCAAGGCTGTATATTGTCACCCTGCTCATTTAACTTCTATGCAGAGTACGTCATGAGAAACGCTGGTCTGGAAGAAGCACAAACTGGAATCAAGATTGCTGGGAGAAATATCAATAACCTCAGATATGCAGATGACACCACCCTTATGGCAGAAAGTGAAGAGGAACTAAAAAGCTTCTTGACGAAGGTGAAAGTGGACAGTGAAAAAGTTGGCTTAAAGCTCAACATTCAGAAAACGAAGATCATGGCATCTGGTCCCAATACTTCATGGGAAATAGATGGGGAAACAGTGGAAAGAGTGTCAGACTTAATTTTGGGGGGCTCCAAAACAGTGCAGATGGTGATTGCAGCCATGAAATTAAAAGATGTTTACTCCTTGGAAGGAAAGTTATGACCAACCTATACAACAAATTCAAAAGCAGAGACGTTACTTTGCCAACAAAGGCCCGTCTAGTCAAGACTATGGTTTTTCCACTGGTCATGTATGGATGTGAGAGTTGGATTGGGAAGAAAGCTGAGTGCCAAAGAATTGATGCTTTTGAGCTGTGGTGTTGGAGAAGACTCTTGAGAGGTCCTTGGACTGAAAGGAGATCCAACCATTCCATCCTAAAGGAGATCAGTCCTGGGTGTTCATTGGAAGGACTGATGCTGAGGCTGAAACTTTGCCAATACTTTGGCCACCTCATGCGAAGAGTTGACTCTTGGAAAAGACCCTGACACTGGGAGGAATTGGGGGCAGGAGGAGAAGGGGATGACAGAGGATGAGATGGCTGGATGGCTTCACTGACTCGATGGACATGAGTTTTGGTGGACTCTGGGAACTGGTGATGGACAGGGAGGCCTGCCGTGCTGTAATTCATGGGGTCGCAAAGAGTTGGCCATGACTGAGTGACTGAACTGAACTGACTGTCTCCCGAATACATTTTATGTGCTATATATTGCACTATGACTACTACAGTGGTTATACTAATTTGCAACTCTATGCAGCAACATATGGCACCCCACTCCAGTATTCTTGCCTGGAGGATCCCATGGATGGAGGAGCCTGGTGGGCTGCAGTCCTTGGTGTCGCTAAGAGTCTGGGACGACTGAGAGACTTCATTTTCACTTTTCACTTTCATGCATTGGAGAAGGAAATGGCAACCCACTCCAGTGTTCTTGCCTGGAGAATCCCAGGGACAGAGGAGCCTAGTGGGCTGCCATCTATGGGGTTGCACAGAGTCGGACATGACTGAAGTGACTTAGCAGCAGCAGCAGCAGCAACATATGGAAGTTGAGATTGTGCCATAGTCTTACCAGAACTTGATATTTTCCATCTTTTTCATTTTAACAATTCTGGTGAGGTTGAAGTACTGTCACATTGGTGGTTGCATTGTGGTTTTTAATTTGCATTTCCTTCATGGGGATTGAAGTCAGGCACATTTTCAATTGTTTACTGATTATTTTGATGTCTTTTGTGAATTATCTGTTCACATCTTTTGCCCATTTTTATTTGTGAGTTGCTGCCTTTTCTTATTGATTTGTGAAAGCTTTTTATATGTTTTGCACATGGATTCTTTATTGGATATATCACCCCAGGTCTCTCTCTATATGCCTAGGTAGTCTTACTAGTTCAGATGTGCTTGTTTTGATTAAATGCCCTCATGGCATTTAATGCCCCTGGGCCCCGAATTACTACGTTGTTTTATTGTAGTACCTCAACAAACATAAGAGCAGTATAGTGGAAATACTATAACTTTCTTTATGGTGAGATCTAGAAATTATTCATGCATTTATTCATTCGTCCCACAAATCTCTTTGAATACATGTTTATTAAGCATGAATTGTGTGCAAGGAACTATGCCAAGTATGTAAATTTGCTCCTTTCTGAAGTACTAGAATTCAACTTGGGAACTTTATACATATTGTCATTGTAATAAAATAAGAATCTTACATTAGATTTTAAAAATTCTTCAGGGGCCCAGAACATTTTTAAAAAACCAAACAACTCATAACAACTGAGGTCAGTGAGTGTCAATTACCTGAAAAAGTCCTGTGCAAATATAAAAAATGCCTTCTAGATATATGATTTTACTCATTTATTCATTTACTGAAATCAAGTACTTGTTAAGTACATATTATGGAAACATATTACATTGAAACTAATTTCTTAGATCTTCTTTTCTCCTGCATACTTATCCTGAGTAGTGTTATCCACTCCTACCAACTATCTATATGCTGAAGACCCCTACATCTATTTTCATATAGATGTGCTTCATGAGTCTTAGGCTCAGAAAACGAAATTCTGATGAATATTATTGCTGGGATGGCTCAAGGCCCCTGACATACAACATTTCAAAACTGAACTTATCATCTTCCACCAACAAATCTTTTCTTTCTGTGTTCCCTCGTTCAGTGCATGGCTTTGGCATCTACCCAGTTGCCCAAGTGAGACACCTAGAAGTCTCCCTTGACACCTGAGTCCTCTTCCTTTCTGCCCACTAACATCCTACTAATTACCAATACCTCTTGATTCAACTTCTTATATAGAATCTCTCTCAAAATTAACCTCTTTTCCTCTATGGCCAATACTATAAACCATGCTACTGGCATTTCTTGCCCAGATCTCCTAATTTCTTTCCCTGCCTTTAGTTTTTCTAGTCTCCAGTCTATTTTCTAATGTCTCCCATTTCTATAATCCCTCAAGACTTCTCTGTGCTCTTTGGGTAAAATCAAAACTCCTTAACAGAATTTATAAAATCCTATGTAAACTGCTCCTGCTTTCTCTCTGGTATTCCAGCTCAAAACTCTCTGGCATTTACTCCTCCTAAGCTTTCAGGTCTCACCAAACATTACTTCCCCTGAGGTGTCTTCCCAGATCCTAAAAAATAGGTTCAATTCCCTTCTACAATACTCTGCTGATTCTTTTATTTGTTATCATTAAACAGTAAATTCTGTGAGACCAGAGCCTTTATTTTGTTAGCTGTGGCAACTCAATCAACAAATCATATTATTTATTGAAATAAATTTCTTGAGGGACTTACCCGATGTTTCAGTGACTAAGACTCCAACTCCCAGTGCCAGGAGCCCAGGTTCCATCCCTGGTCAGGGAACTATTAATAGATCCCACATGCCGCAACTAGGAGTTCCCATGCCACAACTAAAGATCCCATAAGCTGCAATGGAGATTGAAGAGCCTGACAGCCACAACTAAGATCTGGTGCAGCCAAATAAATAGACATTTTTTAAAAACAATGAATTTTTTGAAACTCAGGAAAGGTGCTACTGAAATTACGGTAGAAACTGTTTTATTATATCTATCTTATGTGCTGTGCTATGTGCTAAGTCACTTCAGTCGTGTCCAACTCTTTGTGACCCTATGGGCTGTAGCACTGGAGTAGGTTGCCATGACTCCTTCATGGGATCTTCTCGACCCAGGGATCAAACCCACATTTCCTGCAGCACAGGCAGATTCTTTACTGCTGAGCCATGGGCAAAGCCCATTTATCTTATATTATACATATTTTTCTTAAGAAGAAAGAAAATAGAATTTTATTCTAATGAAACAGGATTATAATCTGGGAAACAGATTCTCAGAAGCTCTGAGAACTGCTCCATTGATCAGGAGTCTGCGATGCAGTTTTACACATTTTTGAGACAAAGAAATTATGTATCATTGATGAGTTAGCATTGTGTACATAGTTCAATCAACAAAGCTGTTTTTTTTCTCGATTATGCATGTACAGACAAGCCTTTGGTCAATGTAATCCCTTGTATGAGATGAAAAAAATATATTAATCATAGAATTAGAAATACATTAATCATAGAATTACAATG